>NW_027193804.1:0-231551 GCF_032444005.1 Ranitomeya imitator
ATAGGAGATACCTGAAAACATATCACACTTTTCATCATAGTGCTTTTACCAATGCATAACATGCATGGAGAAGTCATTTCGAATGACTGGTCCTCAGTGTTGTGAGAACGATGACTGGTTAAAATTTTTGGTGGTTTCTTGTTCAGTCCATAGGCCTACATCATGTGGCAAACTGGTGAGCATGTGGCGCTATTAGTATAGGAGATACCTGAAAACATATCACACTTTTCATCATAGTGCTTTTACCAATGCATAAAATGCATGGAGAAGTCATTTCGAATGACTGGTCCTCAGTGTTGTGAGAACGATGACTGGTTAAAATTTTTGGTGGTTTCTTGTTCAGTCCATAGGCCTACATCATGAGGCAAACCGGTGAGCATGTGGCTCTATTAGTGAAGGAGATACCTGAAAACATATCACACTTTTCATCATAGTGCTTTTACCAATGCATAAAATGCATGGAGAAGTCATTTCGAATGACTGGTCCTCAGTGTTGTGAGAACGATGACTGGTTAAAATTTTTGGTGGTTTCTTGTTCAGTCCATAGGCCCACATCATGTGGCAAACCGGTGAGCATGTGGCTCTATTAGTATAGGAGATACCTGAAAACATATCACACTTTTCATCATAGTGCTTTTACCAATGCATAAAATGCATGGAGAAGTCATTTCGAATGACTGGTCCTCAGTGTTGTGAGAACGATGACTGGTTAAAATTTTTGGTGGTTTCTTGTTCAGTCCATAGGCCTACATCATGTGGCAAACCGGTGAGCATGTGGCTCTATTAGTATAGGAGATACCTGAAAACATATCACACTCTACATCATAGTGCTTTTACCAATGCATAAAATGCATGGAGAAGTCATTTCGAATGACTGGTCCTCAGTGTTGTGAGAACGATGACTGGTTAAAATTTTTGGTGGTTTCTTGTTCAGTCCATAGGCCTACATCATGTGGCAAACCGGTGAGCATGTGGCTCTATTAGTATAGGAGATACCTGAAAACATATCACACTTTTCATCATAGTGCTTTTACCAATGCATAAAATGCATGGAGAAGTCATTTCGAATGACTGGTCCTCAGTGTTGTGAGAACGATGACTGGTTAAAATTTTTGGTGGTTTATTGTTCAGTCCATAGGCCTACATCATGTGGCAAACCGGTGAGCATGTGGCTCTATTAGTATAGGAGATACCTGAAAACATATCACACTTTTCATCATAGTGCTTTTACCAATGCATAAAATGCATGGAGAAGTCATTTCGAATGACTGGTCCTCAGTGTTGTGAGAACGATGACTGGTTAAAATTTTTGGTGGTTTCTTGTTCAGTCCATAGGCCTACATCATGTGGCAAACCGGTGAGCATGTGGCTCTATTAGTATAGGAGAAACCTGAAAACATATCACACTTTTCATCATAGTGCTTTTACCAATGCATAAAATGCATGGAGAAGTCATTTCGAATGACTGGTCCTCAGTGTTGTGAGAACAATGACTGGTTAAAATTTTTGGTGGTTTCTTGTTCAGTCCATAGGCCTACATCATGTGGCAAACTGGTGAGCATGTGGCGCTATTAGTATAGGAGATACCTGAAAACATATCACACTTTTCATCATAGTGCTTTTACCAATGCATAAAATGCATGGAGAAGTCATTTCGAATGACTGGTCCTCAGTGTTGTGAGAACGATGACTGGTTAAAATTTTTGGTGGTTTCTTGTTCAGTCCATAGGCCTACATCATGTGGCAAACCGGTGAGCATGTGGCTCTATTAGTATAGGAGATACCTGAAAACATATCACACTCTACATCATAGTGCTTTTACCAATGCATAAAATGCATGGAGAAGTCATTTCGAATGACTGGTCCTCAGTGTTGTGAGAACGATGACTGGTTAAAATTTTTGGTGGTTTCTTGTTCAGTCCATAGGCCTACATCATGTGGCAAACCGGTGAGCATGTGGCTCTATTAGTATAGGAGATACCTGAAAACATATCACACTTTTCATCATAGTGCTTTTACCAATGCATAAAATGCATGGAGAAGTCATTTCGAATGACTGGTCCTCAGTGTTGTGAGAACGATGACTGGTTAAAATTTTTGGTGGTTTCTTGTTCAGTCCATAGGCCTACATCATGTGGCAAACCGGTGAGCATGTGGCTCTATTGGTATAGGAGATACCTGAAAACATATCACACTTTTCATCATAGTGCTTTTACCAATGCATAAAATGCATGGAGAAGTCATTTCGAATGACTGGTCCTCAGTGTTGTGAGAACGATGACTGGTTAAAATTTTTGGTGGTTTCTTGTTCAGTCCATAGGCCTACATCATGTGGCAAACCGGTGAGCATGTGGCTCTATTAGTATAGGAGATACCTGAAAACATATCACACTTTTCATCATAGTGCTTTTACCAATGCATAACATGCATGGAGAAGTCATTTCGAATGACTGGTCCTCAGTGTTGTGAGAACGATGACTGGTTAAAATTTTTGGTGGTTTCTTGTTCAGTCCATAGGCCTACATCATGTGGCAAACTGGTGAGCATGTGGCGCTATTAGTATAGGAGATACCTGAAAACATATCACACTTTTCATCATAGTGCTTTTGCCAATGCATAAAATGCATGGAGAAGTCATTTCGAATGACTGGTCCTCAGTGTTGTGAGAACGATGACTGGTTAAAATTTTTGGTGGTTTCTTGTTCAGTCCATAGGCCTACATCATGTGGCAAACCGGTGAGCATGTGGCTCTATTAGTGAAGGAGATACCTGAAAACATATCACACTTTTCATCATAGTGCTTTTACCAATGCATAAAATGCATGGAGAAGTCATTTCGAATGACTGGTCCTCAGTGTTGTGAGAACGATGACTGGTTAAAATTTTTGGTGGTTTCTTGTTCAGTCCATAGGCCCACATCATGTGGCAAACCGGTGAGCATGTGGCTCTATTAGTATAGGAGATACCTGAAAACATATCACACTTTTCATCATAGTGCTTTTACCAATGCATAAAATGCATGGAGAAGTCATTTCGAATGACTGGTCCTCAGTGTTGTGAGAACGATGACTGGTTAAAATTTTTGGTGGTTTCTTGTTCAGTCCATAGGCCTACATCATGTGGCAAACCGGTGAGCATGTGGCTCTATTAGTATAGGAGATACCTGAAAACATATCACACTCTACATCATAGTGCTTTTACCAATGCATAAAATGCATGGAGAAGTCATTTCGAATGACTGGTCCTCAGTGTTGTGAGAACGATGACTGGTTAAAATTTTTGGTGGTTTCTTGTTCAGTCCATAGGCCTACATCATGTGGCAAACCGGTGAGCATGTGGCTCTATTAGTATAGGAGATACCTGAAAACATATCACACTTTTCATCATAGTGCTTTTACCAATGCATAAAATGCATGGAGAAGTCATTTCGAATGACTGGTCCTCAGTGTTGTGAGAACGATGACTGGTTAAAATTTTTGGTGGTTTCTTGTTCAGTCCATAGGCCTACATCATGTGGCAAACCGGTGAGCATGTGGCTCTATTAGTATAGGAGATACCTGAAAACATATCACACTTTTCATCATAGTGCTTTTACCAATGCATAACATGCATGGAGAAGTCATTTCGAATGACTGGTCCTCAGTGTTGTGAGAACGATGACTGGTTAAAATTTTTGGTGGTTTCTTGTTCAGTCCATAGGCCTACATCATGTGGCAAACTGGTGAGCATGTGGCGCTATTAGTATAGGAGATACCTGAAAACATATCACACTTTTCATCATAGTGCTTTTACCAATGCATAAAATGCATGGAGAAGTCATTTCGAATGACTGGTCCTCAGTGTTGTGAGAACGATGACTGGTTAAAATTTTTGGTGGTTTCTTGTTCAGTCCATAGGCCTACATCATGAGGCAAACCGGTGAGCATGTGGCTCTATTAGTGAAGGAGATACCTGAAAACATATCACACTTTTCATCATAGTGCTTTTACCAATGCATAAAATGCATGGAGAAGTCATTTCGAATGACTGGTCCTCAGTGTTGTGAGAACGATGACTGGTTAAAATTTTTGGTGGTTTCTTGTTCAGTCCATAGGCCCACATCATGTGGCAAACCGGTGAGCATGTGGCTCTATTAGTATAGGAGATACCTGAAAACATATCACACTTTTCATCATAGTGCTTTTACCAATGCATAAAATGAATGGAGAAGTCATTTCGAATGACTGGTCCTCAGTGTTGTGAGAACGATGACTGGTTAAAATTTTTGGTGGTTTCTTGTTCAGTCCATAGGCCTACATCATGTGGCAAACCGGTGAGCATGTGGCTCTATTAGTATAGGAGATACCTGAAAACATATCACACTCTACATCATAGTGCTTTTACCAATGCATAAAATGCATGGAGAAGTCATTTCGAATGACTGGTCCTCAGTGTTGTGAGAACGATGACTGGTTAAAATATTTGGTGGTTTCTTGTTCAGTCCATAGGCCTACATCATGTGGCAAACCGGTGAGCATGTGGCTCTATTAGTATAGGAGATACCTGAAAACATATCACACTTTTCATCATAGTGCTTTTACCAATGCATAAAATGCATGGAGAAGTCATTTCGAATGACTGGTCCTCAGTGTTGTGAGAACGATGACTGGTTAAAATTTTTGGTGGTTTCTTGTTCAGTCCATAGGCCTACATCATGTGGCAAACCGGTGAGCATGTGGCTCTATTAGTATAGGAGATACCTGAAAACATATCACACTTTTCATCATAGTGCTTTTACCAATGCATAAAATGCATGGAGAAGTCATTTCGAATGACTGGTCCTCAGTGTTGTGAGAACGATGACTGGTTAAAATTTTTGGTGGTTTCTTGTTCAGTCCATAGGCCTACATCATGTGGCAAACCGGTGAGCATGTGGCTCTATTAGTATAGGAGAAACCTGAAAACATATCACACTTTTCATCATAGTGCTTTTACCAATGCATAAAATGCATGGAGAAGTCATTTCGAATGACTGGTCCTCAGTGTTGTGAGAACGATGACTGGTTAAAATTTTTGGTGGTTTCTTGTTCAGTCCATAGGCCTACATCATGAGGCAAACCGGTGAGCATGTGGCTCTATTAGTGAAGGAGATACCTGAAAACATATCACACTTTTCATCATAGTGCTTTTACCAATGCATAAAATGCATGGAGAAGTCATTTCGAATGACTGGTCCTCAGTGTTGTGAGAACGATGACTGGTTAAAATTTTTGGTGGTTTCTTGTTCAGTCCATAGGCCCACATCATGTGGCAAACCGGTGAGCATGTGGCTCTATTAGTATAGGAGATACCTGAAAACATATCACACTTTTCATCATAGTGCTTTTACCAATGCATAAAATGAATGGAGAAGTCATTTCGAATGACTGGTCCTCAGTGTTGTGAGAACGATGACTGGTTAAAATTTTTGGTGGTTTCTTGTTCAGTCCATAGGCCTACATCATGTGGCAAACCGGTGAGCATGTGGCTCTATTAGTATAGGAGATACCTGAAAACATATCACACTCTACATCATAGTGCTTTTACCAATGCATAAAATGCATGGAGAAGTCATTTCGAATGACTGGTCCTCAGTGTTGTGAGAACGATGACTGGTTAAAATATTTGGTGGTTTCTTGTTCAGTCCATAGGCCTACATCATGTGGCAAACCGGTGAGCATGTGGCTCTATTAGTATAGGAGATACCTGAAAACATATCACACTTTTCATCATAGTGCTTTTACCAATGCATAAAATGCATGGAGAAGTCATTTCGAATGACTGGTCCTCAGTGTTGTGAGAACGATGACTGGTTAAAATTTTTGGTGGTTTCTTGTTCAGTCCATAGGCCTACATCATGTGGCAAACCGGTGAGCATGTGGCTCTATTAGTATAGGAGATACCTGAAAACATATCACACTTTTCATCATAGTGCTTTTACCAATGCATAAAATGCATGGAGAAGTCATTTCGAATGACTGGTCCTCAGTGTTGTGAGAACGATGACTGGTTAAAATTTTTGGTGGTTTCTTGTTCAGTCCATAGGCCTACATCATGTGGCAAACCGGTGAGCATGTGGCTCTATTAGTATAGGAGAAACCTGAAAACATATCACACTTTTCATCATAGTGCTTTTACCAATGCATAAAATGCATGGAGAAGTCATTTCGAATGACTGGTCCTCAGTGTTGTGAGAACGATGACTGGTTAAAATTTTTGGTGGTTTCTTGTTCAGTCCATAGGCCTACATCATGTGGCAAACTGGTGAGCATGTGGCGCTATTAGTATAGGAGATACCTGAAAACATATCACACTTTTCATCATAGTGCTTTTACCAATGCATAAAATGCATGGAGAAGTCATTTCGAATGACTGGTCCTCAGTGTTGTGAGAACGATGACTGGTTAAAATTTTTGGTGGTTTCTTGTTCAGTCCATAGGCCTACATCATGTGGCAAACCGGTGAGCATGTGGCTCTATTAGTATAGGAGATACCTGAAAACATATCACACTCTACATCATAGTGCTTTTACCAATGCATAAAATGCATGGAGAAGTCATTTCGAATGACTGGTCCTCAGTGTTGTGAGAACGATGACTGGTTAAAATTTTTGGTGGTTTCTTGTTCAGTCCATAGGCCTACATCATGTGGCAAACCGGTGAGCATGTGGCTCTATTAGTATAGGAGATACCTGAAAACATATCACACTTTTCATCATAGTGCTTTTACCAATGCATAAAATGCATGGAGAAGTCATTTCGAATGACTGGTCCTCAGTGTTGTGAGAACGATGACTGGTTAAAATTTTTGGTGGTTTCTTGTTCAGTCCATAGGCCTACATCATGTGGCAAACCGGTGAGCATGTGGCTCTATTGGTATAGGAGATACCTGAAAACATATCACACTTTTCATCATAGTGCTTTTACCAATGCATAAAATGCATGGAGAAGTCATTTCGAATGACTGGTCCTCAGTGTTGTGAGAACGATGACTGGTTAAAATTTTTGGTGGTTTCTTGTTCAGTCCATAGGCCTACATCATGTGGCAAACCGGTGAGCATGTGGCTCTATTAGTATAGGAGATACCTGAAAACATATCACACTTTTCATCATAGTGCTTTTACCAATGCATAACATGCATGGAGAAGTCATTTCGAATGACTGGTCCTCAGTGTTGTGAGAACGATGACTGGTTAAAATTTTTGGTGGTTTCTTGTTCAGTCCATAGGCCTACATCATGTGGCAAACTGGTGAGCATGTGGCGCTATTAGTATAGGAGATACCTGAAAACATATCACACTTTTCATCATAGTGCTTTTACCAATGCATAAAATGCATGGAGAAGTCATTTCGAATGACTGGTCCTCAGTGTTGTGAGAACGATGACTGGTTAAAATTTTTGGTGGTTTCTTGTTCAGTCCATAGGCCTACATCATGTGGCAAACCGGTGAGCATGTGGCTCTATTAGTGAAGGAGATACCTGAAAACATATCACACTTTTCATCATAGTGCTTTTACCAATGCATAAAATGCATGGAGAAGTCATTTCGAATGACTGGTCCTCAGTGTTGTGAGAACGATGACTGGTTAAAATTTTTGGTGGTTTCTTGTTCAGTCCATAGGCCCACATCATGTGGCAAACCGGTGAGCATGTGGCTCTATTAGTATAGGAGATACCTGAAAACATATCACACTTTTCATCATAGTGCTTTTACCAATGCATAAAATGCATGGAGAAGTCATTTCGAATGACTGGTCCTCAGTGTTGTGAGAACGATGACTGGTTAAAATTTTTGGTGGTTTCTTGTTCAGTCCATAGGCCTACATCATGTGGCAAACCGGTGAGCATGTGGCTCTATTAGTATAGGAGATACCTGAAAACATATCACACTCTACATCATAGTGCTTTTACCAATGCATAAAATGCATGGAGAAGTCATTTCGAATGACTGGTCCTCAGTGTTGTGAGAACGATGACTGGTTAAAATTTTTGGTGGTTTCTTGTTCAGTCCATAGGCCTACATCATGTGGCAAACCGGTGAGCATGTGGCTCTATTAGTATAGGAGATACCTGAAAACATATCACACTTTTCATCATAGTGCTTTTACCAATGCATAAAATGCATGGAGAAGTCATTTCGAATGACTGGTCCTCAGTGTTGTGAGAACGATGACTGGTTAAAATTTTTGGTGGTTTCTTGTTCAGTCCATAGGCCTACATCATGTGGCAAACCGGTGAGCATGTGGCTCTATTAGTATAGGAGATACCTGAAAACATATCACACTTTTCATCATAGTGCTTTTACCAATGCATAAAATGCATGGAGAAGTCATTTCGAATGACTGGTCCTCAGTGTTGTGAGAACGATGACTGGTTAAAATTTTTGGTGGTTTCTTGTTCAGTCCATAGGCCTACATCATGTGGCAAACCGGTGAGCATGTGGCTCTATTAGTATAGGAGATACCTGAAAACATATCACACTTTTCATCATAGTGCTTTTACCAATGCATAAAATGCATGGAGAAGTCATTTTGAATGACTGGTCCTCAGTGTTGTGAGAACGATGACTGGTTAAAATTTTTGGTGGTTTCTTGTTCAGTCCATAGGCCTACATCATGTGGCAAACCGGTGAGCATGTGGCTCTATTAGTATAGGAGATACCTGAAAACATATCACACTTTTCATCATAGTGCTTTTACCAATGCATAAAATGCATGGAGAAGTCATTTCGAATGACTGGTCCTCAGTGTTGTGAGAACGATGACTGGTTAAAATTTTTGGTGGTTTCTTGTTCAGTCCATAGGCCTACATCATGTGGCAAACCGGTGAGCATGTGGCTCTATTAGTATAGGAGATACCTGAAAACATATCACACTTTTCATCATAGTGCTTTTACCAATGCATAAAATGCATGGAGAAGTCATTTTGAATGACTGGTCCTCAGTGTTGTGAGAACGATGACTGGTTAAAATTTTGGTGGTTTCTTGTTCAGTCCATAGGCCTACATCATGTGGCAAACCGGTGAGCATGTGGCTCTATTAGTATAGGAGATACCTGAAAACATATCACACTTTTCATCATAGTGCTTTTACCAATGCATAAAATGCATGGAGAAGTCATTTCGAATGACTGGTCCTCAGTGTTGTGAGAACGATGACTGGTTAAAATTTTTGGTGGTTTCTTGTTCAGTCCATAGGCCTACATCATGTGGCAAACCGGTGAGCATGTGGCTCTATTAGTATAGGAGATACCTGAAAACATATCACACTTTTCATCATAGTGCTTTTACCAATGCATAAAATGCATGGAGAAGTCATTTCGAATGACTGGTCCTCAGTGTTGTGAGAATGATGAATGGTTAAAATTTTTGGTGGTTTCTTGTTCAGTCCATAGGCCTACATCATGTGGCAAACCGGTGAGCATGTGGCTCTATTAGTATAGGAGATACCTGAAAACATATCACACTTTTCATCATAGTGCTTTTACCAATGCATAAAATGCATGGAGAAGTCATTTCGAATGACTGGTCCTCAGTGTTGTGAGAACGATGACTGGTTAAAATTTTTGGTGGTTTCTTGTTCAGTCCATAGGCCTACATCATGTGGCAAACCGGTGAGCATGTGGCTCTATTAGTATAGGAGATACCTGAAAACATATCACACTTTTCATCATAGTGCTTTTACCAATGCATAAAATGCATGGAGAAGTCATTTCGAATGACTGGTCCTCAGTGTTGTGAGAACGATGACTGGTTAAAATTTTTGGTGGTTTCTTGTTCAGTCCATAGGCCTACATCATGTGGCAAACCGGTGAGCATGTGGCTCTATTAGTATAGGAGATACCTGAAAACATATCACACTTTTCATCATAGTGCTTTTACCAATGCATAAAATGCATGGAGAAGTCATTTCGAATGACTGGTCCTCAGTGTTGTGAGAACGATGACTGGTTAAAATTTTTGGTGGTTTCTTGTTCAGTCCATAGGCCTACATCATGTGGCAAACCGGTGAGCATGTGGCTCTATTAGTATAGGAGATACCTGAAAACATATCACACTTTTCATCATAGTGCTTTTACCAATGCATAAAATGCATGGAGAAGTCATTTCGAATGACTGGTCCTCAGTGTTGTGAGAACGATGACTGGTTAAAATTTTTGGTGGTTTCTTGTTCAGTCCATAGGCCTACATCATGTGGCAAACCGGTGAGCATGTGGCTCTATTAGTATAGGAGATACCTGAAAACATATCACACTTTTCATCATAGTGCTTTTACCAATGCATAAAATGCATGGAGAAGTCATTTCGAATGACTGGTCCTCAGTGTTGTGAGAACGATGACTGGTTAAAATTTTGGTGGTTTCTTGTTCAGTCCATAGGCCTACATCATGTGGCAAACCGGTGAGCATGTGGCTCTATTAGTATAGGAGATACCTGAAAACATATCACACTTTTCATCATAGTGCTTTTTACCAATGCATAAAATGCATGGAGAAGTCATTTCGAATGACTGGTCCTCAGTGTTGTGAGAACGATGACTGGTTAAAATTTTTGGTGGTTTCTTGTTCAGTCCATAGGCCTACATCATGTGGCAAACCGGTGAGCATGTGGCTCTATTAGTATAGGAGATACCTGAAAACATATTACACTTTTCATCATAGTGCTTTTACCAATGCATAAAATGCATGGAGAAGTCATTTCGAATGACTGGTCCTCAGAGTTGTGAGAACGATGACTGGTTAAAATTTTTGGTGGTTTCTTGTTCAGTCCATAGGCCTACATCATGTGGCAAACCGGTGAGCATGTGGCTCTATTAGTATAGGAGATACCTGAAAACATATCACACTTTTCATCATAGTGCTTTTACCAATGCATAAAATGCATGGAGAAGTCATTTCGAATGACTGGTCCTCAGTGTTGTGAGAACGATGACTGGTTAAAATTTTGGTGGTTTCTTGTTCAGTCCATAGGCCTACATCATGTGGCAAACCGGTGAGCATGTGGCTCTATTAGTATAGGAGATACCTGAAAACATATCACACTTTTCATCATAGTGCTTTTACCAATGCATAAAATGCATGGAGAAGTCATTTCGAATGACTGGTCCTCAGTGTTGTGAGAACGATGACTGGTTAAAATTTTTGGTGGTTTCTTGTTCAGTCCATAGGCCTACATCATGTGGCAAACCGGTGAGCATGTGGCTCTATTAGTATAGGAGATACCTAAAAACATATCACACTTTTCATCATAGTGCTTTTACCAATGCATAAAATGCATGGAGAAGTCATTTCGAATGACTGGTCCTCAGTGTTGTGAGGACGATGACTGGTTAAAATTTTTGGTGGTTTCTTGTTCAGTCCATAGGCCTACATCATGTGGCAAACCGGTGAGCATGTGGCTCTATTAGTATAGGAGATACCTGAAAACATATCACACTTTTCATCATAGTGCTTTTACCAATGCATAAAATGCATGGAGAAGTCATTTCGAATGACTGGTCCTCAGTGTTGTGAGAACGATGACTGGTTAAAATTTTTGGTGGTTTCTTGTTCAGTCCATAGGCCTACATCATGTGGCAAACCGGTGAGCATGTGGCTCTATTAGTATAGGAGATACCTGAAAACATATCACACTTTTCATCATAGTGCTTTTACCAATGCATAAAATGCATGGAGAAGTCATTTCGAATGACTGGTCCTCAGTGTTGTGAGAATGATGAATGGTTAAAATTTTTGGTGGTTTCTTGTTCAGTCCATAGGCCTACATCATGTGGCAAACCGGTGAGCATGTGGCTCTATTAGTATAGGAGATACCTGAAAACATATCACACTTTTCATCATAGTGCTTTTACCAATGCATAAAATGCATGGAGAAGTCATTTCGAATGACTGGTCCTCAGTGTTGTGAGAACGATGACTGGTTAAAATTTTTGGTGGTTTCTTGTTCAGTCCATAGGCCTACATCATGTGGCAAACCGGTGAGCATGTGGCTCTATTAGTATAGGAGATACCTGAAAACATATCACACTTTTCATCATAGTGCTTTTACCAATGCATAAAATGCATGGAGAAGTCATTTCGAATGACTGGTCCTCAGTGTTGTGAGAACGATGACTGGTTAAAATTTTTGGTGGTTTCTTGTTCAGTCCATAGGCCTACATCATGTGGCAAACCGGTGAGCATGTGGCTCTATTAGTATAGGAGATACCTGAAAACATATCACACTTTTCATCATAGTGCTTTTACCAATGCATAAAATGCATGGAGAAGTCATTTCGAATGACTGGTCCTCAGTGTTGTGAGAACGATGACTGGTTAAAATTTTTGGTGGTTTCTTGTTCAGTCCATAGGCCTACATCATGTGGCAAACCGGTGAGCATGTGGCTCTATTAGTATAGGAGATACCTGAAAACATATCACACTTTTCATCATAGTGCTTTTACCAATGCATAAAATGCATGGAGAAGTCATTTCGAATGACTGGTCCTCAGTGTTGTGAGAACGATGACTGGTTAAAATTTTTGGTGGTTTCTTGTTCAGTCCATAGGCCTACATCATGTGGCAAACCGGTGAGCATGTGGCTCTATTAGTATAGGAGATACCTGAAAACATATCACACTTTTCATCATAGTGCTTTTACCAATGCATAAAATGCATGGAGAAGTCATTTCGAATGACTGGTCCTCAGTGTTGTGAGAACGATGACTGGTTAAAATTTTTGGTGGTTTCTTGTTCAGTCCATAGGCCTACATCATGTGGCAAACCGGTGAGCATGTGGCTCTATTAGTATAGGAGATACCTGAAAACATATCACACTTTTCATCATAGTGCTTTTACCAATGCATAAAATGCATGGAGAAGTCATTTCGAATGACTGGTCCTCAGTGTTGTGAGAACGATGACTGGTTAAAATTTTTGGTGGTTTCTTGTTCAGTCCATAGGCCTACATCATGTGGCAAACCGGTGAGCATGTGGCTCTATTAGTATAGGAGATACCTGAAAACATATTACACTTTTCATCATAGTGCTTTTACCAATGCATAAAATGCATGGAGAAGTCATTTCGAATGACTGGTCCTCAGAGTTGTGAGAACGATGACTGGTTAAAATTTTTGGTGGTTTCTTGTTCAGTCCATAGGCCTACATCATGTGGCAAACCGGTGAGCATGTGGCTCTATTAGTATAGGAGATACCTGAAAACATATCACACTTTTCATCATAGTGCTTTTACCAATGCATAAAATGCATGGAGAAGTCATTTCGAATGACTGGTCCTCAGTGTTGTGAGAACGATGACTGGTTAAAATTTTTGGTGGTTTCTTGTTCAGTCCATAGGCCTACATCATGTGGCAAACCGGTGAGCATGTGGCTCTATTAGTATAGGAGATACCTGAAAACATATCACACTTTTCATCATAGTGCTTTTACCAATGCATAAAATGCATGGAGAAGTCATTTCGAATGACTGGTCCTCAGTGTTGTGAGAACGATGACTGGTTAAAATTTTTGGTGGTTTCTTGTTCAGTCCATAGGCCTACATCATGTGGCAAACCGGTGAGCATGTGGCTCTATTAGTATAGGAGATACCTAAAAACATATCACACTTTTCATCATAGTGCTTTTACCAATGCATAAAATGCATGGAGAAGTCATTTCGAATGACTGGTCCTCAGTGTTGTGAGGACGATGACTGGTTAAAATTTTTGGTGGTTTCTTGTTCAGTCCATAGGCCTACATCATGTGGCAAACCGGTGAGCATGTGGCTCTATTAGTATAGGAGATACCTGAAAACATATCACACTTTTCATCATAGTGCTTTTACCAATGCATAAAATGCATGGAGAAGTCATTTCGAATGACTGGTCCTCAGTGTTGTGAGAACGATGACTGGTTAAAATTTTTGGTGGTTTCTTGTTCAGTCCATAGGCCTACATCATGTGGCAAACCGGTGAGCATGTGGCTCTATTAGTATAGGAGATACCTGAAAACATATCACACTTTTCATCATAGTGCTTTTACCAATGCATAAAATGCATGGAGAAGTCATTTCGAATGACTGGTCCTCAGTGTTGTGAGAACGATGACTGGTTAAAATTTTTGGTGGTTTCTTGTTCAGTCCATAGGCCTACATCATGAGGCAAACCGGTGAGCATGTGGCTCTATTAGTATAGGAGATACCTGAAAACATATCACACTTTTCATCATAGTGCTTTTACCAATGCATAAAATGCATGGAGAAGTCATTTTGAATGACTGGTCCTCAGTGTTGTGAGAACGATGACTGGTTAAAATTTTTGGTGGTTTCTTGTTCAGTCCATAGGCCTACATCATGTGGCAAACCGGTGAGCATGTGGCTCTATTAGTATAGGAGATACCTGAAAACATATCACACTATTCATCATAGTGCTTTTACCAATGCATAAAATGCATGGAGAAGTCATTTTGAATGACTGGTCCTCAGTGTTGTGAGAACGATGACTGGTTAAAATTTTTGGTGGTTTCTTGTTCAGTCCATAGGCCTACATCATGTGGCAAACCGGTGAGCATGTGGCTCTATTAGTATAGGAGATACCTGAAAACATATCACACTTTTCATCATAGTGCTTTTACCAATGCATAAAATGCATGGAGAAGTCATTTCGAATGACTGGTCCTCAGTGTTGTGAGAACGATGACTGGTTAAAATTTTTGGTGGTTTCTTGTTCAGTCCATAGGCCTACATCATGTGGCAAACCGGTGAGCATATGGCTCTATTAGTATAGGAGATACCTGAAAACATATCACACTTTTCATCATAGTGCTTTTACCAATGCATAAAATGCATGGAGAAGTCATTTCGAATGACTGGTCCTCAGTGTTGTGAGAACGATGACTGGTTAAAATTTTTGGTGGTTTCTTGTTCAGTCCATAGGCCCACATCATGTGACAAACCTGTGAGCATGTGGCTCTATTAGTATAGGAGATACCTGAAAACATATCACTTTTCATCATAGTGCTTTTACCAATGCATAAAATGCATGGAGAAGTCATTTCGAATGACTGGTCCTCAGTTTTGTGAGAACGATGACTGGTTAAAATTTTTGGTGGTTTCTTGTTCAGTCCATAGGCCTACATCATGTGGCAAACCGGTGAGCATGTGGCTCTATTAGTATAGGAGATACCTGAAAACATATCACACTTTTCATCATAGTGCTTTTACCAATGCATAAAATGCATGGAGAAGTCATTTCGAATGACTGGTCCTCAGTGTTGTGAGAACGATGACTGGTTAAAATTTTTGGTGGTTTCTTGTTCAGTCCATAGGCCCACATCATGTGGCAAACCGGTGAGCATGTGGCTCTATTAGTATAGGAGATACCTGAAAACATATCACACTTTTCATCATAGTGCTTTTACCAATGCATAAAATGCATGGAGAAGTCATTTCGAATGACTGGTCCTCAGTGTTGTGAGAACGATGACTGGTTAAAATTTTTGGTGGTTTCTTGTTCAGTCCATAGGCCCACATCATGTGACAAACCGGTGAGCATGTGGCTCTATTAGTATAGGAGATACCTGAAAACATATCACACTTTTCATCATAGTGCTTTTACCAATGCATAAAATGCATGGAGAAGTCATTTCGAATGACTGGTCCTCAGTGTTGTGAGAACGATGACTGGTTAAAATTTTTGGTGGTTTCTTGTTCAGTCCATAGGCCTACATCATGTGGCAAACCGGTGAGCATGTGGCTCTATTAGTATAGGAGATACCTGAAAACATATCACACTTTTCATCATAGTGCTTTTACCAATGCATAAAATGCATGGAGAAGTCATTTCGAATGACTGGTCCTCAGTGTTGTGAGGACGATGACTGGTTAAAATTTTTGGTGGTTTCTTGTTCAGTCCATAGGCCTACATCATGTGGCAAACCGGTGAGCATGTGGCTCTATTAGTATAGGAGATACCTGAAAACATATCACACTTTTCATCATAGTGCTTTTACCAATGCATAAAATGCATGGAGAAGTCATTTCGAATGACTGGTCCTCAGTGTTGTGAGAACGATGACTGGTTAAAATTTTTGGTGGTTTCTTGTTCAGTCCATAGGCCTACATCATGTGGCAAACCGGTGAGCATGTGGCTCTATTAGTATAGGAGATACCTGAAAACATATCACACTTTTCATCATAGTGCTTTTACCAATGCATAAAATGCATGGAGAAGTCATTTCGAATGACTGGTCCTCAGTGTTGTGAGAACGATGACTGGTTAAAATTTTTGGTGGTTTCTTGTTCAGTCCATAGGCCTACATCATGTGGCAAACCGGTGAGCATGTGGCTCTATTAGTATAGGAGATACCTGAAAACATATTACACTTTTCATCATAGTGCTTTTACCAATGCATAAAATGCATGGAGAAGTCATTTCGAATGACTGGTCCTCAGAGTTGTGAGAACGATGACTGGTTAAAATTTTTGGTGGTTTCTTGTTCAGTCCATAGGCCTACATCATGTGGCAAACCGGTGAGCATGTGGCTCTATTAGTATAGGAGATACCTGAAAACATATCACACTTTTCATCATAGTGCTTTTACCAATGCATAAAATGCATGGAGAAGTCATTTCGAATGACTGGTCCTCAGTGTTGTGAGAACGATGACTGGTTAAAATTTTTGGTGGTTTCTTGTTCAGTCCATAGGCCTACATCATGTGGCAAACCGGTGAGCATGTGGCTCTATTAGTATAGGGGATACCTGAAAACATATCACACTTTTCATCATAGTGCTTTTACCAATGCATAAAATGCATGGAGAAGTCATTTCGAATGACTGGTCCTCAGTGTTGTGAGAACGATGACTGGTTAAATTTTTTGGTGGTTTCTTGTTCAGTCCATAGGCCTACATCATGTGGCAAACCGGTGAGCATGTGGCTCTATTAGTATAGGAGATACCTAAAAACATATCACACTTTTCATCATAGTGCTTTTACCAATGCATAAAATGCATGGAGAAGTCATTTCGAATGACTGGTTCTCAGTGTTGTGAGGACGATGACTGGTTAAAATTTTTGGTGGTTTCTTGTTCAGTCCATAGGCCTACATCATGTGGCAAACCGGTGAGCATGTGGCTCTATTAGTATAGGAGATACCTGAAAACATATCACACTTTTCATCATAGTGCTTTTACCAATGCATAAAATGCATGGAGAAGTCATTTCGAATGACTGGTCCTCAGTGTTGTGAGAACGATGACTGGTTAAAATTTTTGGTGGTTTCTTGTTCAGTCCATAGGCCTACATCATGTGGCAAACCGGTGAGCATGTGGCTCTATTAGTATAGGAGATACCTGAAAACATATCACACTTTTCATCATAGTGCTTTTACCAATGCATAAAATGCATGGAGAAGTCATTTCGAATGACTGGTCCTCAGTGTTGTGAGAACGATGACTGGTTAAAATTTTTGGTGGTTTCTTGTTCAGTCCATAGGCCTACATCATGTGGCAAACCGGTGAGCATGTGGCTCTATTAGTATAGGAGATACCTGAAAACATATCACACTTTTCATCATAGTGCTTTTACCAATGCATAAAATGCATGGAGAAGTCATTTCGAATGACTGGTTCTCAGTGTTGTGAGAACGATGACTGGTTAAAATTTTTGGTGGTTTCTTGTTCAGTCCATAGGCCTACATCATGTGGCAAACCAGTGAGCATGTGGCTCTATTAGTATAGGAGATACCTGAAAACATATCACACTTTTCATCATAGTGCTTTTACCAATGCATAAAATGCATGGAGAAGTCATTTTGAATGACTGGTCCTCAGTGTTGTGAGAACGATGACTGGTTAAAATTTTTGGTGGTTTCTTGTTCAGTCCATAGGCCTACATCATGTGGCAAACCGGTGAGCATGTGGCTCTATTAGTATAGGAGATACCTGAAAACATATCACACTTTTCATCATAGTGCTTTTACCAATGCATAAAATGCATGGAGAAGTCATTTTGAATGACTGGTCCTCAGTGTTGTGAGAACGATGACTGGTTAAAATTTTTGGTGGTTTCTTGTTCAGTCCATAGGCCTACATCATGTGGCAAACCGGTGAGCATGTGGCTCTATTAGTATAGGAGATACCTGAAAACATATCACACTTTTCATCATAGTGCTTTTACCAATGCATAAAATGCATGGAGAAGTCATTTCGAATGACTGGTCCTCAGTGTTGTGAGAACGATGACTGGTTAAAATTTTTGGTGGTTTCTTGTTCAGTCCATAGGCCTACATCATGTGGCAAACCGGTGAGCATATGGCTCTATTAGTATAGGAGATACCTGAAAACATATCACACTTTTCATCATAGTGCTTTTACCAATGCATAAAATGCATGGAGAAGTCATTTCGAATGACTGGTCCTCAGTGTTGTGAGAACGATGACTGGTTAAAATTTTTGGTGGTTTCTTGTTCAGTCCATAGGCCCACATCATGTGACAAACCTGTGAGCATGTGGCTCTATTAGTATAGGAGATACCTGAAAACATATCACACTTTTCATCATAGTGCTTTTACCAATGCATAAAATGCATGGAGAAGTCATTTCGAATGACTGGTCCTCAGTGTTGTGAGAACGATGACTGGTTAAAATTTTTGGTGGTTTCTTGTTCAGTCCATAGGCCTACATCATGTGGCAAACCGGTGAGCATGTGGCTCTATTAGTATAGGAGATACCTGAAAACATATCACACTTTTCATCATAGTGCTTTTACCAATGCATAAAATGCATGGAGAAGTCATTTCGAATGACTGGTCCTCAGTGTTGTGAGAACGATGACTGGTTAAAATTTTTGGTGGTTTCTTGTTCAGTCCATAGGCCCACATCATGTGGCAAACCGGTGAGCATGTGGCTCTATTAGTATAGGAGATACCTGAAAACATATCACACTTTTCATCATAGTGCTTTTACCAATGCATAAAATGCATGGAGAAGTCATTTTGAATGACTGGTCCTCAGTGTTGTGAGAACGATGACTGGCTAAAATTTTTGGTGGTTTCTTGTTCAGTCCATAGGCCTACATCATGTGGCAAACCGGTGAGCATGTGGCTCTATTAGTATAGGAGATACCTGAAAACATATCACACTTTTCATCATAGTGCTTTTACCAATGCATAAAATGCATGGAGAAGTCATTTCGAATGACTGGTCCTCAGTGTTGTGAGAACGATGACTGGTTAAAATTTTTGGTGGTTTCTTGTTCAGTCCATAGGCCTACATCATGTGGCAAACCGGTGAGCATATGGCTCTATTAGTATAGGAGATACCTGAAAACATATCACACTTTTCATCATAGTGCTTTTACCAATGCATAAAATGCATGGAGAAGTCATTTCGAATGACTGGTCCTCAGTGTTGTGAGAACGATGACTGGTTAAAATTTTTGGTGGTTTCTTGTTCAGTCCATAGGCCCACATCATGTGACAAACCGGTGAGCATGTGGCTCTATTAGTATAGGAGATACCTGAAAACATATCACACTTTTCATCATAGTGCTTTTACCAATGCATAAAATGCATGGAGAAGTCATTTCGAATGACTGGTCCTCAGTGTTGTGAGAACGATGACTGGTTAAAATTTTTGGTGGTTTCTTGTTCAGTCCATAGGCCTACATCATGTGGCAAACCGGTGAGCATGTGGCTCTATTAGTATAGGAGATACCTGAAAACATATCACACTTTTCATCATAGTGCTTTTACCAATGCATAAAATGCATGGAGAAGTCATTTCGAATGACTGGTCCTCAGTGTTGTGAGAACAATGACTGGTTAAAATTTTTGGTGGTTTCTTGTTCAGTCCATAGGCCTACATCATGTGGCAAACCGGTGAGCATGTGGCTCTATTAGTATAGGAGATACCTGAAAACATATCACACTTTTCATCATAGTGCTTTTACCAATGCATAAAATGCATGGAGAAGTCATTTCGAATGACTGGTCCTCAGTGTTGTGAGAACGATGACTGGTTAAAATTTTTGGTGGTTTCTTGTTCAGTCCATAGGCCTACATCATGTGGCAAACCGGTGAGCATATGGCTCTATTAGTATAGGAGATACCTGAAAACATATCACACTTTTCATCATAGTGCTTTTACCAATGCATAAAATGCATGGAGAAGTCATTTCGAATGACTGGTCCTCAGTGTTGTGAGAACGATGACTGGTTAAAATTTTTGGTGGTTTCTTGTTCAGTCCATAGGCCTACATCATGTGACAAACCGGTGAGCATGTGGCTCTATTAGTATAGGAGATACCTGAAAACATATCACACTTTTCATCATAGTGCTTTTACCAATGCATAAAATGCATGGAGAAGTCATTTCGAATGACTGGTCCTCAGTGTTGTGAGAACGATGACTGGTTAAAATTTTTGGTGGTTTCTTGTTCAGTCCATAGGCCTACATCATGTGGCAAACCGGTGAGCATATGGCTCTATTAGTATAGGAGATACCTGAAAACATATCACACTTTTCATCATAGTGCTTTTACCAATGCATAAAATGCATGGAGAAGTCATTTCGAATGACTGGTCCTCAGTGTTGTGAGAACGATGACTGGTTAAAATTTTTGGTGGTTTCTTGTTCAGTCCATAGGCCTACATCATGTGACAAACCGGTGAGCATGTGGCTCTATTAGTATAGGAGATACCTGAAAACATATCACACTTTTCATCATAGTGCTTTTACCAATGCATAAAATGCATGGAGAAGTCATTTCGAATGACTGGTCCTCAGTGTTGTGAGAACGATGACTGGTTAAAATTTTTGGTGGTTTCTTGTTCAGTCCATAGGCCTACATCATGTGGCAAACCGGTGAGCATGTGGCTCTATTAGTATAGGAGATACCTGAAAACATATCACACTTTTCATCATAGTGCTTTTACCAATGCATAAAATGCATGGAGAAGTCATTTCGAATGACTGGTCCTCAGTGTTGTGAGAACAATGACTGGTTAAAATTTTTGGTGGTTTCTTGTTCAGTCCATAGGCCTACATCATGTGGCAAACCGGTGAGCATGTGGCTCTATTAGTATAGGAGATACCTGAAAACATATCACACTTTTCATCATAGTGCTTTTACCAATGCATAAAATGCATGGAGAAGTCATTTCGAATGACTGGTCCTCAGTGTTGTGAGAACGATGACTGGTTAAAATTTTTGGTGGTTTCTTGTTCAGTCCATAGGCCTACATCATGTGGCAAACCGGTGAGCATATGGCTCTATTAGTATAGGAGATACCTGAAAACATATCACACTTTTCATCATAGTGCTTTTACCAATGCATACAATGCATGGAGAAGTCATTTCGAATGACTGGTCCTCAGTGTTGTGAGAACGATGACTGGTTAAAATTTTTGGTGGTTTCTTGTTCAGTCCATAGGCCTACATCATGTGAAAAACCGGTGAGCATGTGGCTCTATTAGTATAGGAGATACCTGAAAACATATCACACTTTTCATCATAGTGCTTTTACCAATGCATAAAATGCATGGAGAAGTCATTTCGAATGACTGGTCCTCAGTGTTGTGAGAACGATGACTGGTTAAAATTTTTGGTGGTTTCTTGTTCAGTCCATAGGCCTACATCATGTGGCAAACCAGTGAGCATGTGGCTCTATTAGTATAGGAGATACCTGAAAACATATCACACTTTTCATCATAGTGCTTTTACCAATGCATAAAATGCATGGAGAAGTCATTTCGAATGACTGGTTCTCAGTGTTGTGAGAACGATGACTGGTTAAAATTTTTGGTGGTTTCTTGTTCAGTCCATAGGCCCACATCATGTGGCAAACCGGTGAGCATGTGGCTCTATTAGTATAGGAGATACCTGAAAACATATCACACTTTTCATCATAGTGCTTTTACCAATGCATAAAATGCATGGAGAAGTCATTTCGAATGACTGGTCCTCAGTGTTGTGAGAACGATGACTGGTTAAAATTTTTGGTGGTTTCTTGTTCAGTCCATAGGCCTACATCATGTGGCAAACCGGTGAGCATGTGGCTCTAATAATATAGGAGATACCTGAAAACATATCACACTTTTCATCATAGTGCTTTTACCAATGCATAAAATGCATGGAGAAGTCATTTCGAATGACTGGTCCTCAGTGTTGTGAGAACGATGACTGGTTAAAATTTTTGGTGGTTTCTTGTTCAGTCCATAGGCCTACATCATGTGGCAAACCGGTGAGCATGTGGCTCTATTAGTATAGGAGATACCTGAAAACATATCACACTTTTCATCATAGTGCTTTTACCAATGCATAAAATGCATGGAGAAGTCATTTCGAATGACTGGTCCTCAGTGTTGTGAGAACGATGACTGGTTAAAATTTTTGGTGGTTTCTTGTTCAGTCCATAGGCCTACATCATGTGGCAAACCGGTGAGCATGTGGCTCTATTAGTATAGGAGATACCTGAAAACATATCACACTTTTCATCATAGTGCTTTTACCAATGCATAAAATGCATGGAGAAGTCATTTCGAATGACTGGTCCTCAGTGTTGTGAGAACGATGACTGGTTAAAATTTTTGGTGGTTTCTTGTTCAGTCCATAGGCCTACATCATGTGGCAAACCGGTGAGCATGTGGCTCTATTAGTATAGGAGATACTTGAAAACATATCACACTTTTCATCATAGTGCTTTTACCAATGCATAAAATGCATGGAGAAGTCATTTCGAATGACTGGTCCTCAGTGTTGTGAGAACGATGACTGGTTAAAATTTTTGGTGGTTTCTTGTTCAGTCCATAGGCCTACATCATGTGGCAAACCGGTGAGCATGTGGCTCTATTAGTATAGGAGATACCTGAAAACATATCACACTTTTCATCATAGTGCTTTTACCAATGCATAAAATGCATGGAGAAGTCATTTCGAATGACTGGTCCTCAGTGTTGTGAGAACGATGACTGGTTAAAATTTTTGGTGGTTTCTTGTTCAGTCCATAGGCCTACATCATGTGGCAAACCGGTGAGCATGTGGCTCTATTAGTATAGGAGATACCTGAAAACATATCACACTTTTCATCATAGTGCTTTTACCAATGCATAAAATGCATGGAGAAGTCATTTCGAATGACTGGTCCTCAGTGTTGTGAGAACGATGACTGGTTAAAATTTTTGGTGGTTTCTTGTTCAGTCCATAGGCCTACATCATGTGGCAAACCGGTGAGCATGTGGCTCTATTAGTATAGGAGATACCTGAAAACATATCACACTTTTCATCATAGTGCTTTTACCAATGCATAAAATGCATGGAGAAGTCATTTCGAATGACTGGTCCTCAGTGTTGTGAGAACGATGACTGGTTAAAATTTTGGGTGGTTTCTTGTTCAGTCCATAGGCCTACATCATGTGGCAAACCGGTGAGCATGTGGCTCTATTAGTATAGGAGATACCTGAAAACATATCACACTTTTCATCATAGTGCTTTTACCAATGCATAAAATGCATGGAGAAGTCATTTCGAATGACTGGTCCTCAGTGTTGTGAGAACGATGACTGGTTAAAATTTTTGGTGGTTTCTTGTTCAGTCCATAGGCCTACATCATGTGGCAAACCGGTGAGCATGTGGCTCTATTAGTATAGGAGATACCTGAAAACATATCACACTTTTCATCATAGTGCTTTTACCAATGCATAAAATGCATGGAGAAGTCATTTCGAATGACTGGTCCTCAGTGTTGTGAGAACGATGACTGGTTAAAATTTTTGGTGGTTTCTTGTTCAGTCCATAGGCCTACATCATGTGGCAAACCGGTGAGCATGTGGCTCTATTAGTATAGGAGATACCTGAAAACATATCACACTTTTCATCATAGTGCTTTTACCAATGCATAAAATGCATGGAGAAGTCATTTCGAATGACTGGTCCTCAGTGTTGTGAGAACGATGACTGGTTAAAATTTTTGGTGGTTTCTTGTTCAGTCCATAGGCCCACATCATGTGGCAAACCGGTGAGCATGTGGCTCTATTAGTATAGGAGATACCTGAAAACATATCACACTTTTCATCATAGTGCTTTTACCAATGCATAAAATGCATGGAGAAGTCATTTCGAATGACTGGTCCTCAGTGTTGTGAGAACAATGACTGGTTAAAATTTTTGGTGGTTTCTTGTTCAGTCCATAGGCCTACATCATGTGGCAAACCGGTGAGCATGTGGCTCTATTAGTATAGGAGATACCTGAAAACATATCACACTTTTCATCATAGTGCTTTTACCAATGCATAAAATGCATGGAGAAGTCATTTCGAATGACTGGTCCTCAGTGTTGTGAGAACGATGACTGGTTAAAATTTTTGGTGGTTTCTTGTTCAGTCCATAGGCCTACATCATGTGGCAAACCGGTGAGCATATGGCTCTATTAGTATAGGAGATACCTGAAAACATATCACACTTTTCATCATAGTGCTTTTACCAATGCATAAAATGCATGGAGAAGTCATTTCGAATGACTGGTCCTCAGTGTTGTGAGAGCGATGACTGGTTAAAATTTTTGGTGGTTTCTTGTTCAGTCCATAGGCCTACATCATGTGGCAAACCGGTGAGCATGTGGCTCTATTAGTATAGGAGATACCTGAAAACATATCACACTTTTCATCATAGTGCTTTTACCAATGCATAAAATGCATGGAGAAGTCATTTCGAATGACTGGTCCTCAGTGTTGTGAGAACAATGACTGGTTAAAATTTTTGGTGGTTTCTTGTTCAGTCCATAGGCCTACATCATGTGGCAAACCGGTGAGCATGTGGCTCTATTAGTATAGGAGATACCTGAAAACATATCACACTTTTCATCATAGTGCTTTTACCAATGCATAAAATGCATGGAGAAGTCATTTCGAATGACTGGTCCTCAGTGTTGTGAGAACGATGACTGGTTAAAATTTTTGGTGGTTTCTTGTTCAGTCCATAGGCCTACATCATGTGGAAAACCGGTGAGCATATGGCTCTATTAGTATAGGAGATACCTGAAAACATATCACACTTTTCATCATAGTGCTTTTACCAATGCATAAAATGCATGGAGAAGTCATTTCGAATGACTGGTCCTCAGTGTTGTGAGAACGATGACTGGTTAAAATTTTTGGTGGTTTCTTGTTCAGTCCATAGGCCTACATCATGTGACAAACCGGTGAGCATGTGGCTCTATTAGTATAGGAGATACCTGAAAACATATCACACTTTTCATCATAGTGCTTTTACCAATGCATAAAATGCATGGAGAAGTCATTTCGAATGACTGGTCCTCAGTGTTGTGAGAACGATGACTGGTTAAAATTTTTGGTGGTTTCTTGTTCAGTCCATAGGCCTACATCATGTGGCAAACCGGTGAGCATATGGCTCTATTAGTATAGGAGATACCTGAAAACATATCACACTTTTCATCATAGTGCTTTTACCAATGCATAAAATGCATGGAGAAGTCATTTCGAATGACTGGTCCTCAGTGTTGTGAGAACGATGACTGGTTAAAATTTTTGGTGGTTTCTTGTTCAGTCCATAGGCCTACATCATGTGACAAACCGGTGAGCATGTGGCTCTATTAGTATAGGAGATACCTGAAAACATATCACACTTTTCATCATAGTGCTTTTACCAATGCATAAAATGCATGGAGAAGTCATTTCGAATGACTGGTCCTCAGTGTTGTGAGAACGATGACTGGTTAAAATTTTTGGTGGTTTCTTGTTCAGTCCATAGGCCTACATCATGTGGCAAACCGGTGAGCATGTGGCTCTATTAGTATAGGAGATACCTGAAAACATATCACACTTTTCATCATAGTGCTTTTACCAATGCATAAAATGCATGGAGAAGTCATTTCGAATGACTGGTCCTCAGTGTTGTGAGAACAATGACTGGTTAAAATTTTTGGTGGTTTCTTGTTCAGTCCATAGGCCTACATCATGTGGCAAACCGGTGAGCATGTGGCTCTATTAGTATAGGAGATACCTGAAAACATATCACACTTTTCATCATAGTGCTTTTACCAATGCATAAAATGCATGGAGAAGTCATTTCGAATGACTGGTCCTCAGTGTTGTGAGAACGATGACTGGTTAAAATTTTTGGTGGTTTCTTGTTCAGTCCATAGGCCTACATCATGTGGCAAACCGGTGAGCATGTGGCTCTATTAGTATAGGAGATACCTGAAAACATATCACACTTTTCATCATAGTGCTTTTACCAATGCATAAAATGCATGGAGAAGTCATTTCGAATGACTGGTCCTCAGTGTTGTGTGAACGATGACTGGTTAAAATTTTTGGTGGTTTCTTGTTCAGTCCATAGGCCTACATCATGTGGCAAACCGGTGAGCATGTGGCTCTATTAGTATAGGAGATACCTGAAAACATATCACACTTTTCATCATAGTGCTTTTACCAATGCATAAAATGCATGGAGAAGTCATTTCGAATGACTGGTCCTCAGTGTTGTGAGAACGATGACTGGTTAAAATTTTGGGTGGTTTCTTGTTCAGTCCATAGGCCTACATCATGTGGCAAACCGGTGAGCATGTGGCTCTATTAGTATAGGAGATACCTGAAAACATATCACACTTTTCATCATAGTGCTTTTACCAATGCATAAAATGCATGGAGAAGTCATTTCGAATGACTGGTCCTCAGTGTTGTGAGAACGATGACTGGTTAAAATTTTTGGTGGTTTCTTGTTCAGTCCATAGGCCTACATCATGTGACAAACCGGTGAGCATGTGGCTCTATTAGTATAGGAGATACCTGAAAACATATCACACTTTTCATCATAGTGCTTTTACCAATGCATAAAATGCATGGAGAAGTCATTTCGAATGACTGGTCCTCAGTGTTGTGAGAACGATGACTGGTTAAAATTTTTGGTGGTTTCTTGTTCAGTCCATAGGCCTACATCATGTGGCAAACCGGTGAGCATGTGGCTCTATTAGTATAGGAGATACCTGAAAACATATCACACTTTTCATCATAGTGCTTTTACCAATGCATAAAATGCATGGAGAAGTCATTTCGAATGACTGGTCCTCAGTGTTGTGAGAACAATGACTGGTTAAAATTTTTGGTGGTTTCTTGTTCAGTCCATAGGCCTACATCATGTGGCAAACCGGTGAGCATGTGGCTCTATTAGTATAGGAGATACCTGAAAACATATCACACTTTTCATCATAGTGCTTTTACCAATGCATAAAATGCATGGAGAAGTCATTTCGAATGACTGGTCCTCAGTGTTGTGAGAACGATGACTGGTTAAAATTTTTGGTGGTTTCTTGTTCAGTCCATAGGCCTACATCATGTGGCAAACCGGTGAGCATGTGGCTCTATTAGTATAGGAGATACCTGAAAACATATCACACTTTTCATCATAGTGCTTTTACCAATGCATAAAATGCATGGAGAAGTCATTTCGAATGACTGGTCCTCAGTGTTGTGTGAACGATGACTGGTTAAAATTTTTGGTGGTTTCTTGTTCAGTCCATAGGCCTACATCATGTGGCAAACCGGTGAGCATGTGGCTCTATTAGTATAGGAGATACCTGAAAACATATCACACTTTTCATCATAGTGCTTTTACCAATGCATAAAATGCATGGAGAAGTCATTTCGAATGACTGGTCCTCAGTGTTGTGAGAACGATGACTGGTTAAAATTTTGGGTGGTTTCTTGTTCAGTCCATAGGCCTACATCATGTGGCAAACCGGTGAGCATGTGGCTCTATTAGTATAGGAGATACCTGAAAACATATCACACTTTTCATCATAGTGCTTTTACCAATGCATAAAATGCATGGAGAAGTCATTTCGAATGACTGGTCCTCAGTGTTGTGAGAACGATGACTGGTTAAAATTTTTGGTGGTTTCTTGTTCAGTCCATAGGCCTACATCATGTGGCAAACCGGTGAGCATGTGGCTCTATTAGTATAGGAGATACCTGAAAACATATCACACTTTTCATCATAGTGCTTTTACCAATGCATAAAATGCATGGAGAAGTCATTTCGAATGACTGGTCCTCAGTGTTGTGAGAACGTTGACTGGTTAAAATTTTTGGTGGTTTCTTGTTCAGTCCATAGGCCTACATCATGTGGCAAACCGGTGAGCATGTGGCTCTATTAGTATAGGAGATACCTGAAAACATATCACACTTTTCATCATAGTGCTTTTACCAATGCATAAAATGCATGGAGAAGTCATTTCGAATGACTGGTCCTCAGTGTTGTGAGAACGATGACTGGTTAAAATTTTTGGTGGTTTCTTGTTCAGTCCATAGGCCTACATCATGTGGCAAACCGGTGAGCATGTGGCTCTATTAGTATAGGAGATACCTGAAAACATATCACACTTTTCATCATAGTGCTTTTACCAATGCATAAAATGCATGGAGAAGTCATTTCGAATGACTGGTCCTCAGTGTTGTGAGAACGATGACTGGTTAAAATTTTTGGTGGTTTCTTGTTCAGTCCATAGGCCTACATCATGTGGCAAACCGGTGAGCATGTGGCTCTATTAGTATAGGAGATACCTGAAAACATATCACACTTTTCATCATAGTGCTTTTACCAATGCATAAAATGCATGGAGAAGTCATTTCGAATGACTGGTCCTCAGTGTTGTGAGAACGATGACTGGTTAAAATTTTGGGTGGTTTCTTGTTCAGTCCATAGGCCTACATCATGTGGCAAACCGGTGAGCATGTGGCTCTATTAGTATAGGAGATACCTGAAAACATATCACACTTTTCATCATAGTGCTTTTACCAATGCATAAAATGCATGGAGAAGTCATTTCGAATGACTGGTCCTCAGTGTTGTGAGAACGATGACTGGTTAAAATTTTTGGTGGTTTCTTGTTCAGTCCATAGGCCTACATCATGTGGCAAACCGGTGAGCATGTGGCTCTATTAGTATAGGAGATGCCTGAAAACATATCACACTTTTCATCATAGTGCTTTTACCAATGCATAAAATGCATGGAGAAGTCATTTCGAATGACTGGTCCTCAGTGTTGTGAGAACGATGACTGGTTAAAATTTTTGGTGGTTTCTTGTTCAGTCCATAGGCCTACATCATGTGGCAAACCGGTGAGCATGTGGCTCTATTAGTATAGGAGATACCTGAAAACATATCACACTTTTCATCATAGTGCTTTTACCAATGCATAAAATGCATGGAGAAGTCATTTCGAATGACTGGTCCTCAGTGTTGTGAGAACGATGACTGGTTAAAATTTTTGGTGGTTTCTTGTTCAGTCCATAGGCCTACATCATGTGGCAAACCGGTGAGCATGTGGCTCTATTAGTATAGGAGATACCTGAAAACATATCACACTTTTCATCATAGTGCTTTTACCAATGCATAAAATGCATGGAGAAGTCATTTCGAATGACTGGTCCTCAGTGTTGTGAGAACGATGACTGGTTAAAATTTTTGGTGGTTTCTTGTTCAGTCCATAGGCCTACATCATGTGGCAAACCGGTGAGCATGTGGCTCTATTAGTATAGGAGATACCTGAAAACATATCACACTTTTCATCATAGTGCTTTTACCAATGCATAAAATGCATGGAGAAGTCATTTCGAATGACTGGTCCTCAGTGTTGTGAGAACGATGACTGGTTAAAATTTTGGGTGGTTTCTTGTTCAGTCCATAGGCCTACATCATGTGGCAAACCGGTGAGCATGTGGCTCTATTAGTATAGGAGATACCTGAAAACATATCACACTTTTCATCATAGTGCTTTTACCAATGCATAAAATGCATGGAGAAGTCATTTCGAATGACTGGTCCTCAGTGTTGTGAGAACGATGACTGGTTAAAATTTTTGGTGGTTTCTTGTTCAGTCCATAGGCCTACATCATGTGGCAAACCGGTGAGCATGTGGCTCTATTAGTATAGGAGATGCCTGAAAACATATCACACTTTTCATCATAGTGCTTTTACCAATGCATAAAATGCATGGAGAAGTCATTTCGAATGACTGGTCCTCAGTGTTGTGAGAACGATGACTGGTTAACATTTTTGGTGGTTTCTTGTTCAGTCCATAGGCCTACATCATGTGGCAAACCGGTGAGCATGTGGCTCTATTAGTATAGGAGATACCTGAAAACATATCACACTTTTCATCATAGTGCTTTTACCAATGCATAAAATGCATGGAGAAGTCATTTCGAATGACTGGTCCTCAGTGTTGTGAGAACAATGACTGGTTAAAATTTTTGGTGGTTTCTTGTTCAGTCCATAGGCCTACATCATGTGGCAAACCGGTGAGCATGTGGCTCTATTAGTATAGGAGATACCTGAAAACATATCACACTTTTCATCATAGTGCTTTTACCAATGCATAAAATGCATGGAGAAGTCATTTCGAATGACTGGTCCTCAGTGTTGTGAGAACGATTTCTAGTTAAAATTTTTGGTGGTTTCTTGTTCAGTCCATAGGCCTACATCATGTGGCAAACCGGTGAGCATGTGGCTCTATTAGTATAGGAGATACCTGAAAACATATCACACTTTTCATCATAGTGCTTTTACCAATGCATAAAATGCATGGAGAAGTCATTTCGAATGACTGGTCCTCAGTGTTGTGAGAACGATGACTGGTTAAAATTTTTGGTGGTTTCTTGTTCAGTCCATAGGCCTACATCATGTGGCAAACCGGTGAGCATGTGGCTCTATTAGTATAGGAGATACCTGAAAACATATCACACTTTTCATCATAGTGCTTTTACCAATGCATAAAATGCATGGAGAAGTCATTTCGAATGACTGGTCCTCAGTGTTGTGAGAACGATGACTGGTTAAAATTTTTGGTGGTTTCTTGTTCAGTCCATAGGCCCACATCATGTGGCAAACCGGTGAGCATGTGGCTCTATTAGTATAGGAGATACCTGAAAACATATCACACTTTTCATCATAGTGCTTTTACCAATGCATAAAATGCATGGAGAAGTCATTTCGAATGACTGGTCCTCAGTGTTGTGAGAACGATGACTGGTTAAAATTTTTGGTGGTTTCTTGTTCAGTCCATAGGCCTACATCATGTGGCAAACCGGTGAGCATGTGGCTCTATTAGTATAGGAGATACCTGAAAACATATCACACTTTTCATCATAGTGCTTTTACCAATGCATAAAATGCATGGAGAAGTCATTTCGAATGACTGGTCCTCAGTGTTGTGAGAACGATGACTGGTTAAAATTTTTGGTGGTTTCTTGTTCAGTCCATAGGCCTACATCATGTGGCAAACCGGTGAGCATGTGGCTCTATTAGTATAGGAGATACCTGAAAACATATCACACTTTTCATCATAGTGCTTTTACCAATGCATAAAATGCATGGAGAAGTCATTTCGAATGACTGGTCCTCAGTGTTGTGAGAACCATGACTGGTTAAAATTTTTGGTGGTTTCTTGTTCAGTCCATAGGCCTACATCATGTGGCAAACCGGTGAGCATGTGGCGCTATTAGTATAGGAGATACCTGAAAACATATCACACTTTTCATCATAGTGCTTTTACCAATGCATAAAATGCATGGAGAAGTCATTTCGAATGACTGGTCCTCAGTGTTGTGAGAACGATGACTGGTTAAAATTTTTGGTGGTTTCTTGTTCAGTCCATAGGCCTACATCATGTGGCAAACCGGTGAGCATGTGGCTCTATCAGTATAGGAGATACCTGAAAACATATCACACTTTTCATCATAGTGCTTTTACCAATGCATAAAATGCATGGAGAAGTCATTTCGAATGACTGGTCCTCAGTGTTGTGAGAACGATGACTGGTTAAAATTTTTGGTGGTTTCTTGTTCAGTCCATAGGCCTACATCATGTGGCAAACCGGTGAGCATGTGGCTCTATTAGTATAGGAGATACCTGAAAACATATCACACTTTTCATCATAGTGCTTTTACCAATGCATAAAATGCATGGAGAAGTCATTTCGAATGACTGGTCCTCAGTGTTGTGAGAACGATGACTGGTTAAAATTTTTGGTGGTTTCTTGTTCAGTCCATAGGCCTACATCATGTGGCAAACCGGTGAGCATGTGGCTCTATTAGTATAGGAGATACCTGAAAACATATCACACTTTTCATCATAGTGCTTTTACCAATGCATAAAATGCATGGAGAAGTCATTTCGAATGACTGGTCCTCAGTGTTGTGAGAACGATGACTGGTTAAAATTTTTGGTGGTTTCTTGTTCAGTCCATAGGCCTACATCATGTGGCAAACCGGTGAGCATATGGCTCTATTAGTATAGGAGATACCTGAAAACATATCACACTTTTCATCATAGTGCTTTTACCAATGCATAAAATGCATGGAGAAGTCATTTCGAATGACTGGTCCTCAGTGTTGTGAGAACGATGACTGGTTAAAATTTTTGGTGGTTTCTTGTTCAGTCCATAGGCCTACATCATGTGACAAACCGGTGAGCATGTGGCTCTATTAGTATAGGAGATACCTGAAAACATATCCCACTTTTCATCATAGTGCTTTTACCAATGCATAAAATGCATGGAGAAGTCATTTCGAATGACTGGTCCTCAGTGTTGTGAGAACGATGACTGGTTAAAATTTTTGGTGGTTTCTTGTTCAGTCCATAGGCCTACATCATGTGGCAAACCAGTGAGCATGTGGCTCTATTAGTATAGGAGATACCTGAAAACATATCACACTTTTCATCATAGTGCTTTTACCAATGCATAAAATGCATGGAGAAGTCATTTCGAATGACTGGTCCTCAGTGTTGTGAGAACAATTACTGGTTAAAATTTTTGGTGGTTTCTTGTTCAGTCCATAGGCCTACATCATGTGGCAAACCGGTGAGCATGTGGCTCTATTAGTATAGGAGATACCTGAAAACATATCACACTTTTCATCATAGTGCTTTTACCAATGCATAAAATGCATGGAGAAGTCATTTCGAAGGACTGGTCCTCAGTGTTGTGAGAACGATGACTGGTTAAAATTTTTGGTGGTTTCTTGTTCAGTCCATAGGCCTACATCATGTGGCAAACCGGTGAGCATATGGCTCTATTAGTATAGGAGATACCTGAAAACATATCACACTTTTCATCATAGTGCTTTTACCAATGCATAAAATGCATGGAGAAGTCATTTCGAATGACTGGTCCTCAGTGTTGTGAGAACGATGACTGGTTAAAATTTTTGGTGGTTTCTTGTTCAGTCCATAGGCCTACATCATGTGACAAACCGGTGAGCATGTGGCTCTATTAGTATAGGAGATACCTGAAAACATATCACACTTTTCATCATAGTGCTTTTACCAATGCATAAAATGCATGGAGAAGTCATTTCGAATGACTGGTCCTCAGTGTTGTGAGAACGATGACTGGTTAAAATTTTTGGTGGTTTCTTGTTCAGTCCATAGGCCTACATCATGTGGCAAACCGGTGAGCATGTGGCTCTATTAGTATAGGAGATACCTGAAAACATATCACACTTTTCATCATAGTGCTTTTACCAATGCATAAAATGCATGGAGAAGTCATTTCGAATGACTGGTCCTCAGTGTTGTGAGAACGATGACTGGTTAAAATTTTTGGTGGTTTCTTGTTCAGTCCATAGGCCTACATCATGTGGCAAACCGGTGAGCATATGGCTCTATTAGTATAGGAGATACCTGAAAACATATCACACTTTTCATCATAGTGCTTTTACCAATGCATAAAATGCATGGAGAAGTCATTTCGAATGACTGGTCCTCAGTGTTGTGAGAACGATGACTGGTTAAAATTTTTGGTGGTTTCTTGTTCAGTCCATAGGCCTACATCATGTGGCAAACCGGTGAGCATGTGGCTCTATTAGTATAGGAGATACCTGAAAACATATCACACTTTTCATCATAGTGCTTTTACCAATGCATAAAATGCATGGAGAAGTCATTTCGAATGACTGGTCCTCAGTGTTGTGAGAACGATGACTGGTTAAAATTTTGGGTGGTTTCTTGTTCAGTCCATAGGCCTACATCATGTGGCAAACCGGTGAGCATGTGGCTCTATTAGTATAGGAGATACCTGAAAACATATCACACTTTTCATCATAGTGCTTTTACCAATGCATAAAATGCATGGAGAAGTCATTTCGAATGACTGGTCCTCAGTGTTGTGAGAACGATGACTGGTTAAAATTTTTGGTGGTTTCTTGTTCAGTCCATAGGCCTACATCATGTGGCAAACCGGTGAGCATGTGGCTCTATTAGTATAGGAGATGCCTGAAAACATATCACACTTTTCATCATAGTGCTTTTACCAATGCATAAAATGCATGGAGAAGTCATTTCGAATGACTGGTCCTCAGTGTTGTGAGAACGATGACTGGTTAACATTTTTGGTGGTTTCTTGTTCAGTCCATAGGCCTACATCATGTGGCAAACCGGTGAGCATGTGGCTCTATTAGTATAGGAGATACCTGAAAACATATCACACTTTTCATCATAGTGCTTTTACCAATGCATAAAATGCATGGAGAAGTCATTTCGAATGACTGGTCCTCAGTGTTGTGAGAACAATGACTGGTTAAAATTTTTGGTGGTTTCTTGTTCAGTCCATAGGCCTACATCATGTGGCAAACCGGTGAGCATGTGGCTCTATTAGTATAGGAGATACCTGAAAACATATCACACTTTTCATCATAGTGCTTTTACCAATGCATAAAATGCATGGAGAAGTCATTTCGAATGACTGGTCCTCAGTGTTGTGAGAACGATTTCTAGTTAAAATTTTTGGTGGTTTCTTGTTCAGTCCATAGGCCTACATCATGTGGCAAACCGGTGAGCATGTGGTTCTATTAGTATAGGAGATACCTGAAAACATATCACACTTTTCATCATAGTGCTTTTACCAATGCATAAAATGCATGGAGAAGTCATTTCGAATGACTGGTCCTCAGTGTTGTGAGAACGATGACTGGTTAAAATTTTTGGTGGTTTCTTGTTCAGTCCATAGGCCTACATCATGTGGCAAACCGGTGAGCATGTGGCTCTATTAGTATAGGAGATACCTGAAAACATATCACACTTTTCATCATAGTGCTTTTACCAATGCATAAAATGCATGGAGAAGTCATTTCGAATGACTGGTCCTCAGTGTTGTGAGAACGATGACTGGTTAAAATTTTTGGTGGTTTCTTGTTCAGTCCATAGGCCCACATCATGTGGCAAACCGGTGAGCATGTGGCTCTATTAGTATAGGAGATACCTGAAAACATATCACACTTTTCATCATAGTGCTTTTACCAATGCATAAAATGCATGGAGAAGTCATTTCGAATGACTGGTCCTCAGTGTTGTGAGAACGATGACTGGTTAAAATTTTTGGTGGTTTCTTGTTCAGTCCATAGGCCTACATCATGTGGCAAACCGGTGAGCATGTGGCTCTATTAGTATAGGAGATACCTGAAAACATATCACACTTTTCATCATAGTGCTTTTACCAATGCATAAAATGCATGGAGAAGTCATTTCGAATGACTGGTCCTCAGTGTTGTGAGAACGATGACTGGTTAAAATTTTTGGTGGTTTCTTGTTCAGTCCATAGGCCTACATCATGTGGCAAACCGGTGAGCATGTGGCTCTATTAGTATAGGAGATACCTGAAAACATATCACACTTTTCATCATAGTGCTTTTACCAATGCATAAAATGCATGGAGAAGTCATTTCGAATGACTGGTCCTCAGTGTTGTGAGAACGATGACTGGTTAAAATTTTTGGTGGTTTCTTGTTCAGTCCATAGGCCTACATCATGTGGCAAACCGGTGAGCATGTGGCGCTATTAGTATAGGAGATACCTGAAAACATATCACACTTTTCATCATAGTGCTTTTACCAATGCATAAAATGCATGGAGAAGTCATTTCGAATGACTGGTCCTCAGTGTTGTGAGAACGATGACTGGTTAAAATTTTTGGTGGTTTCTTGTTCAGTCCATAGGCCTACATCATGTGGCAAACCGGTGAGCATGTGGCTCTATCAGTATAGGAGATACCTGAAAACATATCACACTTTTCATCATAGTGCTTTTACCAATGCATAAAATGCATGGAGAAGTCATTTCGAATGACTGGTCCTCAGTGTTGTGAGAACGATGACTGGTTAAAATTTTTGGTGGTTTCTTGTTCAGTCCATAGGCCTACATCATGTGGCAAACCGGTGAGCATGTGGCTCTATTAGTATAGGAGATACCTGAAAACATATCACACTTTTCATCATAGTGCTTTTACCAATGCATAAAATGCATGGAGAAGTCATTTCGAATGACTGGTCCTCAGTGTTGTGAGAACGATGACTGGTTAAAATTTTTGGTGGTTTCTTGTTCAGTCCATAGGCCTACATCATGTGGCAAACCGGTGAGCATGTGGCTCTATTAGTATAGGAGATACCTGAAAACATATCACACTTTTCATCATAGTGCTTTTACCAATGCATAAAATGCATGGAGAAGTCATTTCGAATGACTGGTCCTCAGTGTTGTGAGAACGATGACTGGTTAAAATTTTTGGTGGTTTCTTGTTCAGTCCATAGGCCTACATCATGTGGCAAACCGGTGAGCATATGGCTCTATTAGTATAGGAGATACCTGAAAACATATCACACTTTTCATCATAGTGCTTTTACCAATGCATAAAATGCATGGAGAAGTCATTTCGAATGACTGGTCCTCAGTGTTGTGAGAACGATGACTGGTTAAAATTTTTGGTGGTTTCTTGTTCAGTCCATAGGCCTACATCATGTGACAAACCGGTGAGCATGTGGCTCTATTAGTATAGGAGATACCTGAAAACATATCCCACTTTTCATCATAGTGCTTTTACCAATGCATAAAATGCATGGAGAAGTCATTTCGAATGACTGGTCCTCAGTGTTGTGAGAACGATGACTGGTTAAAATTTTTGGTGGTTTCTTGTTCAGTCCATAGGCCTACATCATGTGGCAAACCAGTGAGCATGTGGCTCTATTAGTATAGGAGATACCTGAAAACATATCACACTTTTCATCATAGTGCTTTTACCAATGCATAAAATGCATGGAGAAGTCATTTCGAATGACTGGTCCTCAGTGTTGTGAGAACAATTACTGGTTAAAATTTTTGGTGGTTTCTTGTTCAGTCCATAGGCCTACATCATGTGGCAAACCGGTGAGCATGTGGCTCTATTAGTATAGGAGATACCTGAAAACATATCACACTTTTCATCATAGTGCTTTTACCAATGCATAAAATGCATGGAGAAGTCATTTCGAAGGACTGGTCCTCAGTGTTGTGAGAACGATGACTGGTTAAAATTTTTGGTGGTTTCTTGTTCAGTCCATAGGCCTACATCATGTGGCAAACCGGTGAGCATATGGCTCTATTAGTATAGGAGATACCTGAAAACATATCACACTTTTCATCATAGTGCTTTTACCAATGCATAAAATGCATGGAGAAGTCATTTCGAATGACTGGTCCTCAGTGTTGTGAGAACGATGACTGGTTAAAATTTTTGGTGGTTTCTTGTTCAGTCCATAGGCCTACATCATGTGACAAACCGGTGAGCATGTGGCTCTATTAGTATAGGAGATACCTGAAAACATATCACACTTTTCATCATAGTGCTTTTACCAATGCATAAAATGCATGGAGAAGTCATTTCGAATGACTGGTCCTCAGTGTTGTGAGAACGATGACTGGTTAAAATTTTTGGTGGTTTCTTGTTCAGTCCATAGGCCTACATCATGTGGCAAACCGGTGAGCATGTGGCTCTATTAGTATAGGAGATACCTGAAAACATATCACACTTTTCATCATAGTGCTTTTACCAATGCATAAAATGCATGGAGAAGTCATTTCGAATGACTGGTCCTCAGTGTTGTGAGAACGATGACTGGTTAAAATTTTTGGTGGTTTCTTGTTCAGTCCATAGGCCTACATCATGTGGCAAACCGGTGAGCATATGGCTCTATTAGTATAGGAGATACCTGAAAACATATCACACTTTTCATCATAGTGCTTTTACCAATGCATAAAATGCATGGAGAAGTCATTTCGAATGACTGGTCCTCAGTGTTGTGAGAACGATGACTGGTTAAAATTTTTGGTGGTTTCTTGTTCAGTCCATAGGCCTACATCATGTGGCAAACCGGTGAGCATGTGGCTCTATTAGTATAGGAGATACCTGAAAACATATCACACTTTTCATCATAGTGCTTTTACCAATGCATAAAATGCATGGAGAAGTCATTTCGAATGACTGGTCCTCAGTGTTGTGAGAACGATGACTGGTTAAAATTTTTGGTGGTTTCTTGTTCAGTCCATAGGCCTACATCATGTGGCAAACCGGTGAGCATGTGGCTCTATTAGTATAGGAGATACCTGAAAACATATCACACTTTTCATCATAGTGCTTTTACCAATGCATAAAATGCATGGAGAAGTCATTTCGAATGACTGGTCCTCAGTGTTGTGAGAACGATGACTGGTTAAAATTTTTGGTGGTCTCTTGTTCAGTCCACAGGCCCACATCATGTGGCAAACCGGTGAGCATGTGGCTCTATTAGTATAGTAGATACCTGAAAACATATCACACTTTTCATCATAGTGCTTTTACCAATGCATAAAATGCATGGAGAAGTCATTTCGAATGACTGGTCCTCAGTGTTTTGAGAACGATGACTGGTTAAAATTTTTGGTGGTTTCTTGTTCAGTCCATAGGCCTACATCATGTGGCAAACCGGTGAGCATGTGGCTCTATTAGTATAGGAGATACCTGAAAACATATCACACTTTTCATCATAGTGCTTTTACCAATGCATAAAATGCATGGAGAAGTCATTTCGAATGACTGGTCCTCAGTGTTGTGAGAACGATGACTGGTTAAAATTTTTGGTGGTTTCTTGTTCAGTCCATAGGCCTACATCATGTGGCAAACCGGTGAGCATGTGGCTCTATTAGTATAGGAGATACCTGAAAACATATCACACTTTTCATCATAGTGCTTTTACCAATGCATAAAATGCATGGAGAAGTCATTTCGAATGACTGGTCCTCAGTGTTGTGAGAACGACGACTGGTTAAAATTTTTGGTGGTTTCTTGTTCAGTCCATAGGCCTACATCATGTGGCAAACCGGTGAGCATGTGGCTCTATTAGTATAGGAGATACCTGAAAACATATCACACTTTTCATCATAGTGCTTTTACCAATGCATAAAATGCATGGAGAAGTCATTTCGAATGACTGGTCCTCAGTGTTGTGAGAACGATGACTGGTTAAAATTTTTGGTGGTTTCTTGTTCAGTCCATAGGCCTACATCATGTGGCAAACCGGTGAGCATGTGGCTCTATTAGTATAGGAGATACCTGAAAACATATCACACTTTTCATCATAGTGCTTTTACCAATGCATAAAATGCATGGAGAAGTCATTTCGAATGACTGGTCCTCAGTGTTGTGAGAACGATGACTGGTTAAAATTTTGGGTGGTTTCTTGTTCAGTCCATAGGCCTACATCATGTGGCAAACCGGTGAGCATATGGCTCTATTAGTATAGGAGATACCTGAAAACATATCACACTTTTCATCATAGTGCTTTTACCAATGCATAAAATGCATGGAGAAGTCATTTCGAATGACTGGTCCTCAGTGTTGTGAGAACAATGACTGGTTAAAATTTTGGGTGGTTTCTTGTTCAGTCCATAGGCCTACATCATGTGGCAAACCGGTGAGCATGTGGCTCTATTAGTATAGGAGATACCTGAAAACATATCACAATTTTCATCATAGTGCTTTTACCAATGCATAAAATGCATGGAGAAGTCATTTCGAATGACTGGTCCTCAGTGTTGTGAGAACGATGACTGGTTAAAATTTTTGGTGGTTTCTTGTTCAGTCCATAGGCCTACATCATGTGGCAAACCGGTGAGCATGTGGCTCTATTAGTATAGGAGATACCTGAAAACATATCACACTTTTCATCATAGTGCTTTTACCAATGCATAAAATGCATGGAGAAGTCATTTCGAATGACTGGTCCTCAGTGTTGTGAGAACGATGACTGGTTAAAATTTTTGGTGGTTTCTTGTTCAGTCCATAGGCCTACATCATGTGGCAAACCGGTGAGCATGTGGCTCTATTAGTATAGGAGATACCTGAAAACATATCACACTTTTCATCATAGTGCTTTTACCAATGCATAAAATGCATGGAGAAGTCATTTCGAATGACTGGTCCTCAGTGTTGTGAGAACGATGACTGGTTAAAATTTTGGGTGGTTTCTTGTTCAGTCCATAGGCCTACATCATGTGGCAAACCGGTGAGCATGTGGCTCTATTAGTATAGGAGATACCTGAAAACATATCACACTTTTCATCATAGTGCTTTTACCAATGCATAAAATGCATGGAGAAGTCATTTCGAATGACTGGTCCTCAGTGTTGTGAGAACGATGACTGGTTAAAATTTTTGGTGGTTTCTTGTTCAGTCCATAGGCCTACATCATGTGGCAAACCGGTGAGCATGTGGCTCTATTAGTATAGGAGATACCTGAAAACATATCACACTTTTCATCATAGTGCTTTTACCAATGCATAAAATGCATGGAGAAGTCATTTCGAATGACTGGTCCTCAGTGTTGTGAGAACGATGACTGGTTAAAATTTTTGGTGGTTTCTTGTTCAGTCCATAGGCCTACATCATGTGGCAAACCGGTGAGCATGTGGCTCTATTAGTATAGGAGATACCTGAAAACATATCACACTTTTCATCATAGTGCTTTTACCAATGCATAAAATGCATGGAGAAGTCATTTCGAATGACTGGTCCTCAGTGTTGTGAGAACGATGACTGGTTAAAATTTTTGGTGGTTTCTTGTTCAGTCCATAGGCCTACATCATGTGGCAAACCGGTGAGCATATGGCTCTATTAGTATAGGAGATACCTGAAAACATATCACACTTTTCATCATAGTGCTTTTACCAATGCATAAAATGCATGGAGAAGTCATTTCGAATGACTGGTCCTCAGTGTTGTGAGAACGATGACTGGTTAAAATTTTTGGTGGTTTCTTGTTCAGTCCATAGGCCTACATCATGTGGCAAACCGGTGAGCATATGGCTCTATTAGTATAGGAGATACCTGAAAACATATCACACTTTTCATCATAGTGCTTTTACCAATGCATAAAATGCATGGAGAAGTCATTTCGAATGACTGGTCCTCAGTGTTGTGAGAATGATGACTGGTTAAAATTTTTGGTGGTTTCTTGTTCAGTCCATAGGCCTACATCATGTGACAAACCGGTGAGCATGTGGCTCTATTAGTATAGGAGATACCTGAAAACATATCACACTTTTCATCATAGTGCTTTTACCAATGCATAAAATGCATGGAGAAGTCATTTCGAATGACTGGTCCTCAGTGTTGTGAGAACGATGACTGGTTAAAATTTTTGGTGGTTTCTTGTTCAGTCCATAGGCCTACATCATGTGGCAAACCGGTGAGCATATGGCTCTATTAGTATAGGAGATACCTGAAAACATATCACACTTTTCATCATAGTGCTTTTACCAATGCATAAAATGCATGGAGAAGTCATTTCGAATGACTGGTCCTCAGTGTTGTGAGAACGATGACTGGTTAAAATTTTTGGTGGTTTCTTGTTCAGTCCATAGGCCTACATCATGTGACAAACCGGTGAGCATGTGGCTCTATTAGTATAGGAGATACCTGAAAACATATCACACTTTTCATCATAGTGCTTTTACCAATGCATAAAATGCATGGAGAAGTCATTTCGAATGACTGGTCCTCAGTGTTGTGAGAACGATGACTGGTTAAAATTTTTGGTGGTTTCTTGTTCAGTCCATAGGCCTACATCATGTGGCAAACCGGTGAGCATGTGGCTCTATTAGTATAGGAGATACCTGAAAACATATCACACTTTTCATCATAGTGCTTTTACCAATGCATAAAATGCATGGAGAAGTCATTTCGAATGACTGGTCCTCAGTGTTGTGAGAACAATGACTGGTTAAAATTTTTGGTGGTTTCTTGTTCAGTCCATAGGCCTACATCATGTGGCAAACCGGTGAGCATGTGGCTCTATTAGTATAGGAGATACCTGAAAACATATCACACTTTTCATCATAGTGCTTTTACCAATGCATAAAATGCATGGAGAAGTCATTTCGAATGACTGGTCCTCAGTGTTGTGAGAACGATGACTGGTTAAAATTTTTGGTGGTTTCTTGTTCAGTCCATAGGCCTACATCATGTGGCAAACCGGTGAGCATATGGCTCTATTAGTATAGGAGATACCTGAAAACATATCACACTTTTCATCATAGTGCTTTTACCAATGCATAAAATGCATGGAAAAGTCATTTCGAATGACTGGTCCTCAGTGTTGTGAGAACGATGACTGGTTAAAATTTTTGGTGGTTTCTTGTTCAGTCCATAGGCCTACATCATGTGACAAACCGGTGAGCATGTGGCTCTATTAGTATAGGAGATACCTGAAAACATATCACACTTTTCATCATAGTGCTTTTACCAATGCATAAAATGCATGGAGAAGTCATTTCGAATGACTGGTCCTCAGTGTTGTGAGAACGATGACTGGTTAAAATTTTTGGTGGTTTCTTGTTCAGTCCATAGGCCTACATCATGTGGCAAACCAGTGAGCATGTGGCTCTATTAGTATAGGAGATACCTGAAAACATATCACACTTTTCATCATAGTGCTTTTACCAATGCATAAAATGCATGGAGAAGTCATTTCGAATGACTGGTTCTCAGTGTTGTGAGAACGATGACTGGTTAAAATTTTTGGTGGTTTCTTGTTCAGTCCATAGGCCCACATCATGTGGCAAACCGGTGAGCATGTGGCTCTATTAGTATAGGAGATACCTGAAAACATATCACACTTTTCATCTTAGTGCTTTTACCAATGCATAAAATGCATGGAGAAGTCATTTCGAATGACTGGTCCTCAGTGTTGTGAGAACGATGACTGGTTAAAATTTTTGGTGGTTTCTTGTTCAGTCCATAGGCCTACATCATGTGGCAAACCGGTGAGCATGTGGCTCTAATAATATAGGAGATACCTGAAAACATATCACACTTTTCATCATAGTGCTTTTACCAATGCATAAAATGCATGGAGAAGTCATTTCGAATGACTGGTCCTCAGTGTTGTGAGAACGATGACTGGTTAAAATTTTTGGTGGTTTCTTGTTCAGTCCATAGGCCTACATCATGTGGCAAACCGGTGAGCATGTGGCTCTATTAGTATAGGAGTTACCTGAAAACATATCACACTTTTCATCATAGTGCTTTTACCAATGCATAAAATGCATGGAGAAGTCATTTCGAATGACTGGTCCTCAGTGTTGTGAGAACGATGACTGGTTAAAATTTTTGGTGGTTTCTTGTTCAGTCCATAGGCCTACATCATGTGGCAAACCGGTGAGCATGTGGCTCTATTAGTATAGGAGATACTTGAAAACATATCACACTTTTCATCATAGTGCTTTTACCAATGCATAAAATGCATGGAGAAGTCATTTCGAATGACTGGTCCTCAGTGTTGTGAGAACGATGACTGGTTAAAATTTTTGGTGGTTTCTTGTTCAGTCCATAGGCCTACATCATGTGGCAAACCGGTGAGCATGTGGCTCTATTAGTATAGGAGATACCTGAAAACATATCACACTTTTCATCATAGTGCTTTTACCAATGCATAAAATGCATGGAGAAGTCATTTCGAATGACTGGTCCTCAGTGTTGTGAGAACGATGACTGGTTAAAATTTTTGGTGGTTTCTTGTTCAGTCCATAGGCCTACATCATGTGGCAAACCGGTGAGCATGTGGCTCTATTAGTATAGGAGATACCTGAAAACATATCACACTTTTCATCATAGTGCTTTTACCAATGCATAAAATGCATGGAGAAGTCATTTCGAATGACTGGTCCTCAGTGTTGTGAGAACGATGACTGGTTAAAATTTTTGGTGGTTTCTTGTTCAGTCCATAGGCCTACATCATGTGGCAAACCGGTGAGCATGTGGCTCTATTAGTATAGGAGATACCTGAAAACATATCACACTTTTCATCATAGTGCTTTTACCAATGCATAAAATGCATGGAGAAGTCATTTCGAATGACTGGTCCTCAGTGTTGTGAGAACGATGACTGGTTAAAATTTTTGGTGGTTTCTTGTTCAGTCCATAGGCCTACATCATGTGGCAAACCGGTGAGCATGTGGCTCTATTAGTATAGGAGATACCTGAAAACATATCACACTTTTCATCATAGTGCTTTTACCAATGCATAAAATGCATGGAGAAGTCATTTCGAATGACTGGTCCTCAGTGTTGTGAGAACGATGACTGGTTAAAATTTTGGGTGGTTTCTTGTTCAGTCCATAGGCCTACATCATGTGGCAAACCGGTGAGCATGTGGCTCTATTAGTATAGGAGATACCTGAAAACATATCACACTTTTCATCATAGTGCTTTTACCAATGCATAAAATGCATGGAGAAGTCATTTCGAATGACTGGTCCTCAGTGTTGTGAGAACGATGACTGGTTAAAATTTTTGGTGGTTTCTTGTTCAGTCCATAGGCCTACATCATGTGGCAAACCGGTGAGCATGTGGCTCTATTAGTATAGGAGATACCTGAAAACATATCACACTTTTCATCATAGTGCTTTTACCAATGCATAAAATGCATGGAGAAGTCATTTCGAATGACTGGTCCTCAGTGTTGTGAGAACGATGACTGGTTAAAATTTTTGGTGGTTTCTTGTTCAGTCCATAGGCCTACATCATGTGGCAAACCGGTGAGCATGTGGCTCTATTAGTATAGGAGATACCTGAAAACATATCACACTTTTCATCATAGTGCTTTTACCAATGCATAAAATGCATGGAGAAGTCATTTCGAATGACTGGTCCTCAGTGTTGTGAGAACGATGACTGGTTAAAATTTTTGGTGGTTTCTTGTTCAGTCCATAGGCCCACATCATGTGGCAAACCGGTGAGCATGTGGCTCTATTAGTATAGGAGATACCTGAAAACATATCACACTTTTCATCATAGTGCTTTTACCAATGCATAAAATGCATGGAGAAGTCATTTCGAATGACTGGTCCTCAGTGTTGTGAGAACAATGACTGGTTAAAATTTTTGGTGGTTTCTTGTTCAGTCCATAGGCCTACATCATGTGGCAAACCGGTGAGCATGTGGCTCTATTAGTATAGGAGATACCTGAAAACATATCACACTTTTCATCATAGTGCTTTTACCAATGCATAAAATGCATGGAGAAGTCATTTCGAATGACTGGTCCTCAGTGTTGTGAGAACGATGACTGGTTAAAATTTTTGGTGGTTTCTTGTTCAGTCCATAGGCCTACATCATGTGGCAAACCGGTGAGCATATGGCTCTATTAGTATAGGAGATACCTGAAAACATATCACACTTTTCATCATAGTGCTTTTACCAATGCATAAAATGCATGGAGAAGTCATTTCGAATGACTGGTCCTCAGTGTTGTGAGAACGATGACTGGTTAAAATTTTTGGTGGTTTCTTGTTCAGTCCATAGGCCTACATCATGTGACAAACCGGTGAGCATGTGGCTCTATTAGTATAGGAGATACCTGAAAACATATCACACTTTTCATCATAGTGCTTTTACCAATGCATAAAATGCATGGAGAAGTCATTTCGAATGACTGGTCCTCAGTGTTGTGAGAACGATGACTGGTTAAAATTTTTGGTGGTTTCTTGTTCAGTCCATAGGCCTACATCATGTGGCAAACCGGTGAGCATGTGGCTCTATTAGTATAGGAGATACCTGAAAACATATCACACTTTTCATCATAGTGCTTTTACCAATGCATAAAATGCATGGAGAAGTCATTTCGAATGACTGGTCCTCAGTGTTGTGAGAACAATGACTGGTTAAAATTTTTGGTGGTTTCTTGTTCAGTCCATAGGCCTACATCATGTGGCAAACCGGTGAGCATGTGGCTCTATTAGTATAGGAGATACCTGAAAACATATCACACTTTTCATCATAGTGCTTTTACCAATGCATAAAATGCATGGAGAAGTCATTTCGAATGACTGGTCCTCAGTGTTGTGAGAACGATGACTGGTTAAAATTTTTGGTGGTTTCTTGTTCAGTCCATAGGCCTACATCATGTGGCAAACCGGTGAGCATATGGCTCTATTAGTATAGGAGATACCTGAAAACATATCACACTTTTCATCATAGTGCTTTTACCAATGCATAAAATGCATGGAGAAGTCATTTCGAATGACTGGTCCTCAGTGTTGTGAGAACGATGACTGGTTAAAATTTTTGGTGGTTTCTTGTTCAGTCCATAGGCCTACATCATGTGACAAACCGGTGAGCATGTGGCTCTATTAGTATAGGAGATACCTGAAAACATATCACATTTTTCATCATAGTGCTTTTACCAATGCATAAAATGCATGGAGAAGTCATTTCGAATGACTGGTCCTCAGTGTTGTGAGAACGATGACTGGTTAAAATTTTTGGTGGTTTCTTGTTCAGTCCATAGGCCTACATCATGTGGCAAACCGGTGAGCATATGGCTCTATTAGTATAGGAGATACCTGAAAACATATCACACTTTTCATCATAGTGCTTTTACCAATGCATAAAATGCATGGAGAAGTCATTTCGAATGACTGGTCCTCAGTGTTGTGAGAACGATGACTGGTTAAAATTTTTGGTGGTTTCTTGTTCAGTCCATAGGCCTACATCATGTGACAAACCGGTGAGCATGTGGCTCTATTAGTATAGGAGATACCTGAAAACATATCACACTTTTCATCATAGTGCTTTTACCAATGCATAAAATGCATGGAGAAGTCATTTCGAATGACTGGTCCTCAGTGTTGTGAGAACGATGACTGGTTAAAATTTTTGGTGGTTTCTTGTTCAGTCCATAGGCCTACATCATGTGGCAAACCGGTGAGCATGTGGCTCTATTAGTATAGGAGATACCTGAAAACATATCACACTTTTCATCATAGTGCTTTTACCAATGCATAAAATGCATGGAGAAGTCATTTCGAATGACTGGTCCTCAGTGTTGTGAGAACAATGACTGGTTAAAATTTTTGGTGGTTTCTTGTTCAGTCCATAGGCCTACATCATGTGGCAAACCGGTGAGCATGTGGCTCTATTAGTATAGGAGATACCTGAAAACATATCACACTTTTCATCATAGTGCTTTTACCAATGCATAAAATGCATGGAGAAGTCATTTCGAATGACTGGTCCTCAGTGTTGTGAGAACGATGACTGGTTAAAATTTTTGGTGGTTTCTTGTTCAGTCCATAGGCCTACATCATGTGGCAAACCGGTGAGCATGTGGCTCTATTAGTATAGGAGATACCTGAAAACATATCACACTTTTCATCATAGTGCTTTTACCAATGCATAAAATGCATGGAGAAGTCATTTCGAATGACTGGTCCTCAGTGTTGTGTGAACGATGACTGGTTAAAATTTTTGGTGGTTTCTTGTTCAGTCCATAGGCCTACATCATGTGGCAAACCGGTGAGCATGTGGCTCTATTAGTATAGGAGATACCTGAAAACATATCACACTTTTCATCATAGTGCTTTTACCAATGCATAAAATGCATGGAGAAGTCATTTCGAATGACTGGTCCTCAGTGTTGTGAGAACGATGACTGGTTAAAATTTTGGGTGGTTTCTTGTTCAGTCCATAGGCCTACATCATGTGGCAAACCGGTGAGCATGTGGCTCTATTAGTATAGGAGATACCTGAAAACATATCACACTTTTCATCATAGTGCTTTTACCAATGCATAAAATGCATGGAGAAGTCATTTCGAATGACTGGTCCTCAGTGTTGTGAGAACGATGACTGGTTAAAATTTTTGGTGGTTTCTTGTTCAGTCCATAGGCCTACATCATGTGGCAAACCGGTGAGCATGTGGCTCTATTAGTATAGGAGATACCTGAAAACATATCACACTTTTCATCATAGTGCTTTTACCAATGCATAAAATGCATGGAGAAGTCATTTCGAATGACTGGTCCTCAGTGTTGTGAGAACGATGACTGGTTAAAATTTTTGGTGGTTTCTTGTTCAGTCCATAGGCCTACATCATGTGGCAAACCGGTGAGCATGTGGCTCTATTAGTATAGGAGATACCTGAAAACATATCACACTTTTCATCATAGTGCTTTTACCAATGCATAAAATGCATGGAGAAGTCATTTCGAATGACTGGTCCTCAGTGTTGTGAGAACGATGACTGGTTAAAATTTTTGGTGGTTTCTTGTTCAGTCCATAGGCCTACATCATGTGGCAAACCGGTGAGCATGTGGCTCTATTAGTATAGGAGATACCTGAAAACATATCACACTTTTCATCATAGTGCTTTTACCAATGCATAAAATGCATGGAGAAGTCATTTCGAATGACTGGTCCTCAGTGTTGTGAGAACGATGACTGGTTAAAATTTTTGGTGGTTTCTTGTTCAGTCCATAGGCCTACATCATGTGGCAATCCGGTGAGCATGTGGCTCTATTAGTATAGGAGATACCTGAAAACATATCACACTTTTCATCATAGTGCTTTTACCAATGCATAAAATGCATGGAGAAGTCATTTCGAATGACTGGTCCTCAGTGTTGTGAGAACGATGACTGGTTAAAATTTTGGGTGGTTTCATGTTCTGTCCATAGGCCTACATCATGTGGCAAACCGGTGAGCATGTGGCTCTATTAGTATAGGAGATACCTGAAAACATATCACACTTTTCATCATAGTGCTTTTACCAATGCATAAAATGCATGGAGAAGTCATTTCGAATGACTGGTCCTCAGTGTTGTGAGAACGATGACTGGTTAAAATTTTTGGTGGTTTCTTGTTCAGTCCATAGGCCTACATCATGTGGCAAACCGGTGAGCATGTGGCTCTATTAGTATAGGAGATGCCTGAAAACATATCACACTTTTCATCATAGTGCTTTTACCAATGCATAAAATGCATGGAGAAGTCATTTCGAATGACTGGTCCTCAGTGTTGTGAGAACGATGACTGGTTAAAATTTTTGGTGGTTTCTTGTTCAGTCCATAGGCCTACATCATGTGGCAAACCGGTGAGCATGTGGCTCTATTAGTATAGGAGATACCTGAAAACATATCACACTTTTCATCATAGTGCTTTTACCAATGCATAAAATGCATGGAGAAGTCATTTCGAATGACTGGTCCTCAGTGTTGTGAGAACAATGACTGGTTAAAATTTTTGGTGGTTTCTTGTTCAGTCCATAGGCCTACATCATGTGGCAAACCGGTGAGCATGTGGCTCTATTAGTATAGGAGATACCTGAAAACATATCACACTTTTCATCATAGTGCTTTTACCAATGCATAAAATGCATGGAGAAGTCATTTCGAATGACTAGTCCTCAGTGTTGTGAGAACGATGACTGGTTAAAATTTTTGGTGGTTTCTTGTTCAGTCCATAGGCCTACATCATGTGGCAAACCGGTGAGCATGTGGCTCTATTAGTATAGGAGATACCTGAAAACATATCACACTTTTCATCATAGTGCTTTTACCAATGCATAAAATGCATGGAGAAGTCATTTCGAATGACTGGTCCTCAGTGTTGTGAGAACGATGACTGGTTAAAATTTTTGGTGGTTTCTTGTTCAGTCCATAGGCCTACATCATGTGGCAAACCGGTGAGCATGTGGCTCTATTAGTATAGGAGATACCTGAAAACATATCACACTTTTCATCATAGTGCTTTTACCAATGCATAAAATGCATGGAGAAGTCATTTCGAATGACTGGTCCTCAGTGTTGTGAGAACGATGACTGGTTAAAATTTTGGGTGGTTTCTTGTTCAGTCCATAGGCCTACATCATGTGGCAAACCGGTGAGCATGTGGCTCTATTAGTATAGGAGATACCTGAAAACATATCACACTTTTCATCATAGTGCTTTTACCAATGCATAAAATGCATGGAGAAGTCATTTCGAATGACTGGTCCTCAGTGTTGTGAGAACGATGACTGGTTAAAATTTTTGGTGGTTTCTTGTTCAGTCCATAGGCCTACATCATGTGGCAAACCGGTGAGCATGTGGCTCTATTAGTATAGGAGATGCCTGAAAACATATCACACTTTTCATCATAGTGCTTTTACCAATGCATAAAATGCATGGAGAAGTCATTTCGAATGACTGGTCCTCAGTGTTGTGAGAACGATGACTGGTTAAAATTTTTGGTGGTTTCTTGTTCAGTCCATAGGCCTACATCATGTGGCAAACCGGTGAGCATGTGGCTCTATTAGTATAGGAGATACCTGAAAACATATCACACTTTTCATCATAGTGCTTTTACCAATGCATAAAATGCATGGAGAAGTCATTTCGAATGACTGGTCCTCAGTGTTGTGAGAACAATGACTGGTTAAAATTTTTGGTGGTTTCTTGTTCAGTCCATAGGCCTACATCATGTGGCAAACCGGTGAGCATGTGGCTCTATTAGTATAGGAGATACCTGAAAACATATCACACTTTTCATCATAGTGCTTTTACCAATGCATAAAATGCATGGAGAAGTCATTTCGAATGACTGGTCCTCAGTGTTGTGAGAACGATTTCTAGTTAAAATTTTTGGTGGTTTCTTGTTCAGTCCATAGGCCTACATCATGTGGCAAACCGGTGAGCATGTGGCTCTATTAGTATAGGAGATACCTGAAAACATATCACACTTTTCATCATAGTGCTTTTACCAATGCATAAAATGCATGGAGAAGTCATTTCGAATGACTGGTCCTCAGTGTTGTGAGAACGATGACTGGTTAAAATTTTTGGTGGTTTCTTGTTCAGTCCATAGGCCTACATCATGTGGCAAACCGGTGAGCATGTGGCTCTATTAGTATAGGAGATACCTGAAAACATATCACACTTTTCATCATAGTGCTTTTACCAATGCATAAAATGCATGGAGAAGTCATTTCGAATGACTGGTCCTCAGTGTTGTGAGAACGATGACTGGTTAAAATTTTTGGTGGTTTCTTGTTCAGTCCATAGGCCCAAATCATGTGGCAAACCGGTGAGCATGTGGCTCTATTAGTATAGGAGATACCTGAAAACATATCACACTTTTCATCATAGTGCTTTTACCAATGCATAAAATGCATGGAGAAGTCATTTCGAATGACTGGTCCTCAGTGTTGTGAGAACGATGACTGGTTAAAATTTTTGGTGGTTTCTTGTTCAGTCCATAGGCCTACATCATGTGGCAAACCGGTGAGCATGTGGCTCTATTAGTATAGGAGATACCTGAAAACATATCACACTTTTCATCATAGTGCTTTTACCAATGCATAAAATGCATGGAGAAGTCATTTCGAATGACTGGTCCTCAGTGTTGTGAGAACGATGACTGGTTAAAATTTTTGGTGGTTTCTTGTTCAGTCCATAGGCCTACATCATGTGGCAAACCGGTGAGCATGTGGCTCTATTAGTATAGGAGATACCTGAAAACATATCACACTTTTCATCATAGTGCTTTTACCAATGCATAAAATGCATGGAGAAGTCATTTCGAATGACTGGTCCTCAGTGTTGTGAGAACGATGACTGGTTAAAATTTTTGGTGGTTTCTTGTTCAGTCCATAGGCCTACATCATGTGGCAAACCGGTGAGCATGTGGCGCTATTAGTATAGGAGATACCTGAAAACATATCACACTTTTCATCATAGTGCTTTTACCAATGCATAAAATGCATGGAGAAGTCATTTCGAATGACTGGTCCTCAGTGTTGTGAGAACGATGACTGGTTAAAATTTTTGGTGGTTTCTTGTTCAGTCCATAGGCCTACATCATGTGGCAAACCGGTGAGCATGTGGCTCTATCAGTATAGGAGATACCTGAAAACATATCACACTTTTCATCATAGTGCTTTTACCAATGCATAAAATGCATGGAGAAGTCATTTCGAATGACTGGTCCTCAGTGTTGTGAGAACGATGACTGGTTAAAATTTTTGGTGGTTTCTTGTTCAGTCCATAGGCCTACATCATGTGGCAAACCGGTGAGCATGTGGCTCTATTAGTATAGGAGATACCTGAAAACATATCACACTTTTCATCATAGTGCTTTTACCAATGCATAAAATGCATGGAGAAGTCATTTCGAATGACTGGTCCTCAGTGTTGTGAGAACGATGACTGGTTAAAATTTTTGGTGGTTTCTTGTTCAGTCCATAGGCCTACATCATGTGGCAAACCGGTGAGCATGTGGCTCTATTAGTATAGGAGATACCTGAAAACATATCACACTTTTCATCATAGTGCTTTTACCAATGCATAAAATGCATGGAGAAGTCATTTCGAATGACTGGTCCTCAGTGTTGTGAGAACGATGACTGGTTAAAATTTTTGGTGGTTTCTTGTTCAGTCCATAGGCCTACATCATGTGGCAAACCGGTGAGCATATGGCTCTATTAGTATAGGAGATACCTGAAAACATATCACACTTTTCATCATAGTGCTTTTACCAATGCATAAAATGCATGGAGAAGTCATTTCGAATGACTGGTCCTCAGTGTTGTGAGAACGATGACTGGTTAAAATTTTTGGTGGTTTCTTGTTCAGTCCATAGGCCTACATCATGTGACAAACCGGTGAGCATGTGGCTCTATTAGTATAGGAGATACCTGAAAACATATCCCACTTTTCATCATAGTGCTTTTACCACTGCATAAAATGCATGGAGAAGTCATTTCGAATGACTGGTCCTCAGTGTTGTGAGAACGATGACTGGTTAAAATTTTTGGTGGTTTCTTGTTCAGTCCATAGGCCTACATCATGTGGCAAACCAGTGAGCATGTGGCTCTATTAGTATAGGAGATACCTGAAAACATATCACACTTTTCATCATAGTGCTTTTACCAATGCATAAAATGCATGGAGAAGTCATTTCGAATGACTGGTCCTCAGTGTTGTGAGAACAATTACTGGTTAAAATTTTTGGTGGTTTCTTGTTCAGTCCATAGGCCTACATCATGTGGCAAACCGGTGAGCATGTGGCTCTATTAGTATAGGAGATACCTGAAAACATATCACACTTTTCATCATAGTGCTTTTACCAATGCATAAAATGCATGGAGAAGTCATTTCGAATGACTGGTCCTCAGTGTTGTGAGAACGATGACTGGTTAAAATTTTTGGTGGTTTCTTGTTCAGTCCATAGGCCTACATCATGTGGCAAACCGGTGAGCATATGGCTCTATTAGTATAGGAGATACCTGAAAACATATCACACTTTTCATCATAGTGCTTTTACCAATGCATAAAATGCATGGAGAAGTCATTTCGAATGACTGGTCCTCAGTGTTGTGAGAACGATGACTGGTTAAAATTTTTGGTGGTTTCTTGTTCAGTCCATAGGCCTACATCATGTGACAAACCGGTGAGCATGTGGCTCTATTAGTATAGGAGATACCTGAAAACATATCACACTTTTCATCATAGTGCTTTTACCAATGCATAAAATGCATGGAGAAGTCATTTCGAATGACTGGTCCTCAGTGTTGTGAGAACGATGACTGGTTAAAATTTTTGGTGGTTTCTTGTTCAGTCCATAGGCCTACATCATGTGGCAAACCGGTGAGCATGTGGCTCTATTAGTATAGGAGATACCTGAAAACATATCACACTTTTCATCATAGTGCTTTTACCAATGCATAAAATGCATGGAGAAGTCATTTCGAATGACTGGTCCTCAGTGTTGTGAGAACGATGACTGGTTAAAATTTTTGGTGGTTTCTTGTTCAGTCCATAGGCCTACATCATGTGGCAAACCGGTGAGCATATGGCTCTATTAGTATAGGAGATACCTGAAAACATATCACACTTTTCATCATAGTGCTTTTACCAATGCATAAAATGCATGGAGAAGTCATTTCGAATGACTGGTCCTCAGTGTTGTGAGAACGATGACTGGTTAAAATTTTTGGTGGTTTCTTGTTCAGTCCATAGGCCTACATCATGTGGCAAACCGGTGAGCATGTGGCTCTATTAGTATAGGAGATACCTGAAAACATATCACACTTTTCATCATAGTGCTTTTACCAATGCATAAAATGCATGGAGAAGTCATTTCGAATGACTGGTCCTCAGTGTTGTGAGAACGATGACTGGTTAAAATTTTTGGTGGTTTCTTGTTCAGTCCATAGGCCTACATCATGTGGCAAACCGGTGAGCATGTGGCTCTATTAGTATAGGAGATACCTGAAAACATATCACACTTTTCATCATAGTGCTTTTACCAATGCATAAAATGCATGGAGAAGTCATTTCGAATGACTGGTCCTCAGTGTTGTGAGAACGATGACTGGTTAAAATTTTTGGTGGTCTCTTGTTCAGTCCACAGGCCCACATCATGTGGCAAACCGGTGAGCATGTGGCTCTATTAGTATAGGAGATACCTGAAAACATATCACACTTTTCATCATAGTGCTTTTACCAATGCATAAAATGCATGGAGAAGTCATTTCGAATGACTGGTCCTCAGTGTTTTGAGAACGATGACTGGTTAAAATTTTTGGTGGTTTCTTGTTCAGTCCATAGGCCTACATCATGTGGCAAACCGGTGAGCATGTGGCTCTATTAGTATAGGAGATACCTGAAAACATATCACACTTTTCATCATAGTGCTTTTACCAATGCATAAAATGCATGGAGAAGTCATTTCGAATGACTGGTCCTCAGTGTTGTGAGAACGATGACTGGTTAAAATTTTTGGTGGTTTCTTGTTCAGTCCATAGGCCTACATCATGTGGCAAACCGGTGAGCATGTGGCTCTATTAGTATAGGAGATACCTGAAAACATATCACACTTTTCATCATAGTGCTTTTACCAATGCATAAAATGCATGGAGAAGTCATTTCGAATGACTGGTCCTCAGTGTTGTGAGAACGATGACTGGTTAAAATTTTTGGTGGTTTCTTGTTCAGTCCACAGGCCCACATCATGTGGCAAACCGGTGAGCATGTGGCTCTATTAGTATAGGAGATACCTGAAAACATATCACACTTTTCATCATAGTGCTTTTACCAATGCATAAAATGCATGGAGAAGTCATTTCGAATGACTGGTCCTCAGTGTTGTGAGAACGATGACTGGTTAAAATTTTTGGTGGTTTCTTGTTCAGTCCATAGGCCTACATCATGTGGCAAACCGGTGAGCATGTGGCTCTATTAGTATAGGAGATACCTGAAAACATATCACACTTTTCATCATAGTGCTTTTACCAATGCATAAAATGCATGGAGAAGTCATTTCGAATGACTGGTCCTCAGTGTTGTGAGAACGATGACTGGTTAAAATTTTTGGTGGTTTCTTGTTCAGTCCATAGGCCTACATCATGTGGCAAACCGGTGAGCATGTGGCTCTATTAGTATAGGAGATACCTGAAAACATATCACACTTTTCATCATAGTGCTTTTACCAATGCATAAAATGCATGGAGAAGTCATTTCGAATGACTGGTCCTCAGTGTTGTGAGAACGATGACTGGTTAAAATTTTTGGTGGTTTCTTGTTCAGTCCATAGGCCTACATCATGTGGCAAACCGGTGAGCATGTGGCTCTATTAGTATAGGAGATACCTGACAACATATCACACTTTTCATCATAGTGCTTTTACCAATGCATAAAATGCATGGAGAAGTCATTTCGAATGACTGGTCCTCAGTGTTGTGAGAACGATGACTGGTTAAAATTTTTGGTGGTTTCTTGTTCAGTCCATAGGCCTACATCATGTGGCAAACCGGTGAGCATGTGGCTCTATTAGTATAGGAGATACCTGAAAACATATCACACTTTTCATCATAGTGCTTTTACCAATGCATAAAATGCATGGAGAAGTCATTTCGAATGACTGGTCCTCAGTGTTGTGAGAACGATGACTGGTTAAAATTTTTGGTGGTTTCTTGTTCAGTCCATAGGCCTACATCATGTGGCAAACCGGTGAGCATGTGGCTCTATTAGTATAGGAGATACCTGAAAACATATCACACTTTTCATCATAGTGCTTTTACCAATGCATAAAATGCATGGAGAAGTCATTTCGAATGACTGGTCCTCAGTGTTGTGAGAACGATGACTGGTTAAAATTTTTGGTGGTTTCTTGTTCAGTCCATAGGCCTACATCATGTGGCAAACCGGTGAGCATGTGGCTCTATTAGTATAGGAGATACCTGAAAACATATCACACTTTTCATCATAGTGCTTTTACCAATGCATAAAATGCATGGAGAAGTCATTTCGAATGACTGGTCCTCAGTGTTGTGAGAACGATGACTGGTTAAAATTTTTGGTGGTTTCTTGTTCAGTCCATAGGCCTACATCATGTGGCAAACCGGTGAGCATGTGGCTCTATTAGTATAGGAGATACCTGAAAACATCACACTTTTCATCATAGTGCTTTTACCAATGCATAAAATGCATGGAGAAGTCATTTCGAATGACTGGTCCTCAGTGTTGTGAGAACGATGACTGGTTAATAATTTTGGTGGTTTCTTGTTCAGTCCATAGGCCTACATCATGTGGCAAACCGGTGAGCATGTGGCTCTATTAGTATAGGAGATACCTGAAAACATATCACACTTTTCATCATAGTGCTTTTACCAATGCATAAAATGCATGGAGAAGTCATTTCGAATGACTGGTCCTCAGTGTTGTGAGAACGATGACTGGTTAAAATTTTTGGTGGTTTCTTGTTCAGTCCATAGGCCTACATCATGTGGCAAACCGGTGAGCATGTGGCTCTATTAGTATAGGAGATACCTGAAAACATATCACACTTTTCATCATAGTGCTTTTACCAATGCATAAAATGCATGGAGAAGTCATTTCGAATGACTGGTCCTCAGTGTTGTGAGAACGATGACTGGTTAAAATTTTTGGTGGTTTCTTGTTCAGTCCATAGGCCTACATCATGTGGCAAACCGGTGAGCATGTGGCTCTATTAGTATAGGAGATACCTGAAAACATATCACACTTTTCATCATAGTGCTTTTACCAATGCATAAAATGCATGGAGAAGTCATTTCGAATGACTGGTCCTCAGTGTTGTGAGAACGATGACTGGTTAAAATTTTTGGTGGTTTCTTGTTCAGTCCATAGGCCTACATCATGTGGCAAACCGGTGAGCATGTGGCTCTATTAGTATAGGAGATACCTGAAAACATATCACACTTTTCATCATAGTGCTTTTACCAATGCATAAAATGCATGGAGAAGTCATTTCGAATGACTGGTCCTCAGTGTTGTGAGAAGGATGACTGGTTAAAATTTTTGGTGGTTTCTTGTTCAGTCCATAGGCCTACATCATGTGGCAAACCGGTGAGCATGTGGCTCTATTAGTATAGGAGATACCTGAAAACATATCACACTTTTCATCATAGTGCTTTTACCAATGCATAAAATGCATGGAGAAGTCATTTCGAATGACTGGTCCTCAGTGTTGTGAGAACAATGACTGGTTAAAATTTTTGGTGGTTTCTTGTTCAGTCCATAGGCCTACATCATGTGGCAAACCGGTGAGCATGTGGCTCTATTAGTATAGGAGATATCTGAAAACATATCACACTTTTCATCATAGTGCTTTTACCAATGCATAAAATGCATGGAGAAGTCATTTCGAATGACTGGTCCTCAGTGTTGTGAGAACGATGACTATTGAAAATTTTTGGTGGTTTCTTGTTCAGTCCATAGGCCTACATCATGTGGCAAACCGGTGAGCATGTGGCTCTATTAGTATAGGAGATACCTGAAAACATATCACACTTTTCATCATAGTGCTTTTACCAATGCATAAAATGCATGGAGAAGTCATTTCGAATGACTGGTCCTCAGTGTTGTGAGAACGATGACTGGTTAAAATTTTTGGTGGTTTCTTGTTCAGTCCATAGGCCTACATCATGTGGCAAACCGGTGAGCATGTGGCTCTATTAGTATAGGAGATACCTGAAAACATATCACACTTTTCATCATAGTGGTTTTACCAATGCATAAAATGCATGGAGAAGTCATTTCGAATGACTGGTCCTCAGTGTTGTGAGAACGATGACTGGTTAAAATTTTTGGTGGTTTCTTGTTCAGTCCATAGGCCTACATCATGTGGCAAACCGGTGAGCATGTGGCGCTATTAGTATAGGAGATACCTGAAAACATATCACACTTTTCATCATAGTGCTTTTACCAATGCATAAAATGCATGGAGAAGTCATTTCGAATGACTGGTCCTCAGTGTTGTGAGAACGATGACTGGTTAAAATTTTTGGTGGTTTCTTGTTCAGTCCATAGGCCTACATCATGTGGCAAACCGGTGAGCATGTGGCTCTATTAGTATAGGAGATACCTGAAAACATATCACACTTTTCATCATAGTGTTTTTACCAATGCATAAAATGCATGGAGAAGTCATTTCGAATGACTGGTCCTCAGTGTTGTGAGAACGATGACTGGTTAAAATTTTTGGTGGTTTCTTGTTCAGTCCATAGGCCTACATCATGTGGCAAACCGGTGAGCATGTGGCTCTATTAGTATAGGAGATACCTGAAAACATATCACACTTTTCATCATAGTGCTTTTACCAATGCATAAAATGCATGGAGAAGTCATTTCGAATGACTGGTTCTCAGTGTTGTGAGAACGATGACTGGTTAAAATTTTTGGTGGTTTCTTGTTCAGTCCATAGGCCTACATCATGTGGCAAACCGGTGAGCATGTGGCTCTATTAGTATAGGAGATACCTGAAAACATATCACACTTTTCATCATAGTGCTTTTACCAATGCATAAAATGCATGGAGAAGTCATTTCGAATGACTGGTCCTCAGTGTTGTGAGAACGATGACTGGTTAAAATTTTTGGTGGTTTCTTGTTCAGTCCATAGGCCTACATCATGTGGCAAACCGGTGAGCATGTGGCTCTATTAGTATAGGAGATACCTGAAAACATATCACACTTTTCATCATAGTGCTTTTACCAATGCATAAAATGCATGGAGAAGTCATTTCGAATGACTGGTCCTCAGTGTTGTGAGAGCGATGACTGGTTAAAATTTTTGGTGGTTTCTTGTTCAGTCCATAGGCCTACATCATGTGGCAAACCGGTGAGCATGTGGCTCTATTAGTATAGGAGATACCTGAAAACATATCACACTTTTCATCATAGTGCTTTTACCAATGCATAAAATGCATGGAGAAGTCATTTCGAATGACTGGTCCTCAGTGTTGTGAGAACGATGACTGGTTAAAATTTTTGGTGGTTTCTTGTTCAGTCCATAGGCCTACATCATGTGGCAAACCGGTGAGCATGTGGCTCTATTAGTATAGGAGATACCTGAAAACATATCACACTTTTCATCATAGTGCTTTTACCAATGCATAAAATGCATGGAGAAGTCATTTCGAATGACTGGTCCTCAGTGTTGTGAGAACGATGACTGGTTAAAATTTTTGGTGGTTTCTTGTTCAGTCCATAGGCCTACATCATGTGGCAAACCGGTGAGCATGTGGCTCTATTAGTATAGGAGATACCTGAAAACATATCACACTTTTCATCATAGTGCTTTTACCAATGCATAAAATGCATGGAGAAGTCATTTCGAATGACTGGTCCTCAGTGTTGTGAGAACAATGACTGGTTAAAATTTTTGGTGGTTTCTTGTTCAGTCCATAGGCCTACATCATGTGGCAAACCGGTGAGCATGTGGCTCTATTAGTATAGGAGATACCTGAAAACATATCACACTTTTCATCATAGTGCTTTTACCAATGCATAAAATGCATGGAGAAGTCATTTCGAATGACTGGTCCTCAGTGTTGTGAGAACGATGACTAGTTAAAGTTTTTGGTGGTTTCTTGTTCAGTCCATAGGCCTACATCATGTGGCAAACCGGTGAGCATGTGGCTCTATTAGTATAGGAGATACCTGAAAACATATCACACTTTTCATCATAGTGCTTTTACCAATGCATAAAATGCATGGAGAAGTCATTTCGAATGACTGGTCCTCAGTGTTGTGAGAACGATGACTGGTTAAAATTTTTGGTGGTTTCTTGTTCAGTCCATAGGCCTACATCATGTGGCAAACCGGTGAGCATGTGGCTCTATTAGTATAGGAGATACCTGAAAACATATCACACTTTTCATCATAGTGGTTTTACCAATGCATAAAATGCATGGAGAAGTCATTTCGAATGACTGGTCCTCAGTGTTGTGAGAACGATGACTGGTTAAAATTTTTGGTGGTTTCTTGTTCAGTCCATAGGCCCACATCATGTGGCAAACCGGTGAGCATGTGGCTCTATTAGTATAGGAGATACCTGAAAACATATCACACTTTTCATCATAGTGCTTTTACCAATGCATAAAATGCATGGAGAAGTCATTTCGAATGACTGGTCCTCAGTGTTGTGAGAACGATGACTGGTTAAAATTTTTGGTGGTTTCTTGTTCAGTCCATAGGCCTACATCATGTGGCAAACCGGTGAGCATGTGGCTCTATTAGTATAGGAGATACCTGAAAACATATCACACTTTTCATCATAGTGCTTTTACCAATGCATAAAATGCATGGAGAAGTCATTTCGAATGACTGGTCCTCAGTGTTGTGAGAACGATGACTGGTTAAAATTTTTGGTGGTTTCTTGTTCAGTCCATAGGCCTACATCATGTGGCAAACCGGTGAGCATGTGGCTCTATTAGTATAGGAGATACCTGAAAACATATCACACTTTTCATCATAGTGCTTTTACCAATGCATAAAATGCATGGAGAAGTCATTTCGAATGACTGGTTCTCAGTGTTGTGAGAACGATGACTGGTTAAAATTTTTGGTGGTTTCTTGTTCAGTCCATAGGCCTACATCATGTGGCAAACCGGTGAGCATGTGGCTCTATTAGTATAGGAGATACCTGAAAACATATCACACTTTTCATCATAGTGCTTTTACCAATGCATAAAATGCATGGAGAAGTCATTTCGAATGACTGGTCCTCAGTGTTGTGAGAACGATGACTGGTTAAAATTTTTGGTGGTTTCTTGTTCAGTCCATAGGCCTACATCATGTGGCAAACCGGTGAGCATGTGGCTCTATTAGTATAGGAGATACCTGAAAACATATCACACTTTTCATCATAGTGCTTTTACCAATGCATAAAATGCATGGAGAAGTCATTTCGAATGACTGGTCCTCAGTGTTGTGAGAGCGATGACTGGTTAAAATTTTTGGTGGTTTCTTGTTCAGTCCATAGGCCTACATCATGTGGCAAACCGGTGAGCATGTGGCTCTATTAGTATAGGAGATACCTGAAAACATATCACACTTTTCATCATAGTGCTTTTACCAATGCATAAAATGCATGGAGAAGTCATTTCGAATGACTGGTCCTCAGTGTTGTGAGAACGATGACTGGTTAAAATTTTTGGTGGTTTCTTGTTCAGTCCATAGGCCTACATCATGTGGCAAACCGGTGAGCATGTGGCTCTATTAGTATAGGAGATACCTGAAAACATATCACACTTTTCATCATAGTGCTTTTACCAATGCATAAAATGCATGGAGAAGTCATTTCGAATGACTGGTCCTCAGTGTTGTGAGAACGATGACTGGTTAAAATTTTTGGTGGTTTCTTGTTCAGTCCATAGGCCTACATCATGTGGCAAACCGGTGAGCATGTGGCTCTATTAGTATAGGAGATACCTGAAAACATATCACACTTTTCATCATAGTGCTTTTACCAATGCATAAAATGCATGGAGAAGTCATTTCGAATGACTGGTCCTCAGTGTTGTGAGAACAATGACTGGTTAAAATTTTTGGTGGTTTCTTGTTCAGTCCATAGGCCTACATCATGTGGCAAACCGGTGAGCATGTGGCTCTATTAGTATAGGAGATACCTGAAAACATATCACACTTTTCATCATAGTGCTTTTACCAATGCATAAAATGCATGGAGAAGTCATTTCGAATGACTGGTCCTCAGTGTTGTGAGAACGATGACTAGTTAAAGTTTTTGGTGGTTTCTTGTTCAGTCCATAGGCCTACATCATGTGGCAAACCGGTGAGCATGTGGCTCTATTAGTATAGGAGATACCTGAAAACATATCACACTTTTCATCATAGTGCTTTTACCAATGCATAAAATGCATGGAGAAGTCATTTCGAATGACTGGTCCTCAGTGTTGTGAGAACGATGACTGGTTAAAATTTTTGGTGGTTTCTTGTTCAGTCCATAGGCCTACATCATGTGGCAAACCGGTGAGCATGTGGCTCTATTAGTATAGGAGATACCTGAAAACATATCACACTTTTCATCATAGTGGTTTTACCAATGCATAAAATGCATGGAGAAGTCATTTCGAATGACTGGTCCTCAGTGTTGTGAGAACGATGACTGGTTAAAATTTTTGGTGGTTTCTTGTTCAGTCCATAGGCCCACATCATGTGGCAAACCGGTGAGCATGTGGCTCTATTAGTATAGGAGATACCTGAAAACATATCACACTTTTCATCATAGTGCTTTTACCAATGCATAAAATGCATGGAGAAGTCATTTCGAATGACTGGTCCTCAGTGTTGTGAGAACGATGACTGGTTAAAATTTTTGGTGGTTTCTTGTTCAGTCCATAGGCCTACATCATGTGGCAAACCGGTGAGCATGTGGCTCTATTAGTATAGGAGATACCTGAAAACATATCACACTTTTCATCATAGTGCTTTTACCAATGCATAAAATGCATGGAGAAGTCATTTCGAATGACTGGTCCTCAGTGTTGTGAGAACGATGACTGGTTAAAATTTTTGGTGGTTTCTTGTTCAGTCCATAGGCCTACATCATGTGGCAAACCGGTGAGCATGTGGCTCTATTAGTATAGGAGATACCTGAAAACATATCACACTTTTCATCATAGTGCTTTTACCAATGCATAAAATGCATGGAGAAGTCATTTCGAATGACTGGTCCTCAGTGTTGTGAGAACGATGACTGGTTAAAATTTTTGGTGGTTTCTTGTTCAGTCCATAGGCCTACATCATGTGGCAAACCGGTGAGCATGTGGCTCTATTAGTATAGGAGATACCTGAAAACATATCACACTTTTCATCATAGTGCTTTTACCAATGCATAAAATGCATGGAGAAGTCATTTCGAATGACTGGTCCTCAGTGTTGTGAGAACGATGACTGGTTAAAATTTTTGGTGGTTTCTTGTTCAGTCCATAGGCCTACATCATGTGGCAAACCGGTGAGCATGTGGCTCTATTAGTATAGGAGATACCTGAAAACATATCACACTTTTCATCATAGTGCTTTTACCAATGCATAAAATGCATGGAGAAGTCATTTCGAATGACTGGTCCTCAGTGTTGTGAGAACGATGACTGGTTAAAATTTTTGGTGGTTTCTTGTTCAGTCCATAGGCCTACATCATGTGGCAAACCGGTGAGCATGTGGCTCTATTAGTATAGGAGATACCTGAAAACATATCACACTTTTCATCATAGTGCTTTTACCAATGCATAAAATGCATGGAGAAGTCATTTCGAATGACTGGTCCTCAGTGTTGTGAGAACGATGACTGGTTAAAATTTTTGGTGGTTTCTTGTTCAGTCCATAGGCCTACATCATGTGGCAAACCGGTGAGCATGTGGCTCTATTAGTATAGGAGATACCTGAAAACATATCACACTTTTCATCATAGTGCTTTTACCAATGCATAAAATGCATGGAGAAGTCATTTCGAATGACTGGTCCTCAGTGTTGTGAGAACGATGACTGGTTAAAATTTTTGGTGGTTTCTTGTTCAGTCCATAGGCCTACATCATGTGGCAAACCGGTGAGCATGTGGCTCTATTAGTATAGGAGATACCTGAAAACATATCACACTTTTCATCATAGTGCTTTTACCAATGCATAAAATGCATGGAGAAGTCATTTCGAATGACTGGTCCTCAGTGTTGTGAGAGCGATGACTGGTTAAAATTTTTGGTGGTTTCTTGTTCAGTCCATAGGCCTACATCATGTGGCAAACCGGTGAGCATGTGGCTCTATTAGTATAGGAGATACCTGAAAACATATCACACTTTTCATCATAGTGCTTTTACCAATGCATAAAATGCATGGAGAAGTCATTTCGAATGACTGGTCCTCAGTGTTGTGAGAACGATGACTGGTTAAAATTTTTGGTGGTTTCTTGTTCAGTCCATAGGCCTACATCATGTGGCAAACCGGTGAGCATGTGGCTCTATTAGTATAGGAGATACCTAAAAACATATCACACTTTTCATCATAGTGCTTATACCAATGCATAAAATGCATGGAGAAGTCATTTCGAATGACTGGTCCTCAGTGTTGTGAGAAGGATGACTGGTTAAAATTTTTGGTGGTTTCTTGTTCAGTCCATAGGCCTACATCTAGTGTTGAGCATTCCGATACCGCAAGTATCGGGTATCGGCCGATATTTGCGGTATCGGAATTCCGATACTGAATTCCGATACTTCCCGCGTATCGGATACCGGAATCGGAAGTTCCCAGAATTCAAATTGAACGCAGCAGCCAATGAGGAATGAATGAAAGTGTGGGCACATCCTGTTTAGCATGGTGGGCATGTAAGTACTGGCAAGGCTTGGATTGGCTGCTGAAATGATGTCACTCTGCACTATAAAAAAGCGCTGCCGCCATTTTGCGCTCACTCTGCTGTGATTTCAGTTAGGGACAGGACGCTGTGTTCTAACTGAGGGCCAGTTGAGCTAGCTAATTGCTTTATTTTCCTTTCCAAAGGCTAATTTAGCAAAACGCTGTGTGTTCTTCACTGTTCACCTTGCTCTTGCCTTGCAGCGCTGTTTTAACAGCGTTCTGCAAGGTCTCTGTGTGTGTGTGTGTGTGTGTGCAGCTCACTCTGTAGTCTGTGTGCAGCCATATACCCGGTTGTATTCAGCTGAGGGGGGGTTCACACTGCCTCACACAGTTGTTCTTTTTTGCTCTTAGTGCAGCCTGCTGCACATTTTTTCTCAAATTTCCTATTAGTGTTTTTCCACCAGTCTCCAGCTCTATTGTGGAAAAACACTACATAGGATAACCTAGAGGGGGGTTTTTGGGCCTTGCAGCGCCGTTTACGGCTGTCTGCACGGTCTCCGTGTGAGCCCAGCTCGCCCTGTAGTCTGTGTGCAGCCATAGCCGGTTGGATTCAGCTCAGGGTTCGTTACTGGCTCATACCTTGAGAAAAATTTTCCTTTTTTTCAAATAGTGCAGCCTGTTTAAAATTTGAAAAAAAAAATTCCTATTAGTGTCTTTCCACTCGTATCCAGCTAAATAGTGGAAAAACACTATATAGGATAACCTAGAGGAGGGTTTTTTGGCCTTGCAGCGCCGTTTACGGCTGTCTGCACGGTCTCCGTGTGAGCCCAGCTCGCCCTGTAGTCTGTGTGCAGCCATAGCCGGTTGGATTCAGCTCAGGGTTCGTTACTGGCTCATACCTTGAGAAAAATTTTCCTTTTTTTCAAATAGTGCAGCCTGTTTAAAAATTGAAAAAAAAAAAAATTCCTATTAGTGTCTTTCCACCAGTCTCCAGCTCAATTGTGGAAAAACACTACATAGGATAACCTAGAGGTTTTTTTGGGGGCCTTGCAGCGCCGTTTACGGCTGTCTGCACGGTCTCTGTGTGAGCGCAGCTCGCCCTGTAGTCTGTGTGCAGCCATAGCCGGTTGGATTCAGCTCAGGGTGCGTTACTGCCTCATACCTTGAAAAACAATTTCCTTTTTTTCAAATAGTGCAGCCAGTTTAAAATTTGAAAAAAAAAATTCCTATTAGTGTCTTTCCACTTGTATCCAGCTAAATAGTGGAAAAACACTATATAGGATAACCTAGAGGAGGGTTTCTTGGCCTTGCAGCGCCGTTTACGGCTGTCTGCACGGTCTCCGTGTGATTTAAACTAGCTCTGTAGCCCGATCTGCACCAAAAAAAAGGTTAAGTTCACCAAACACAACTTACACTTGTGTAGGCCACATTTGAAAAATAATAAAGTTTAGTCCACAATTTACAACATTAGTGTTTCTTACACCTGTTAGGAGGAGCATTACAGGAATAAGCACACTAAGGCCTTAGTACTTTTCTGCTTATCTTTATCTGTCAACCAAGATGAAGAGGGCAGGGAGTAAGGCACGTGGGCGTGGGCGCGGAGCAGGGAGAGGAGCAGGGAGAGGACGTGGTGATTCTGTGCCTGCTGCGGGCGCCGGTGACTCGTCGTCACTCAGTTTCAGCAGGGAACAGTCCTTCATGCGCAGCTTTGTCGGAGAGCGCCGTGCACCGCTGCTGCGTGAAGACCAAATTGAAGCCGTTGTCGGGTGGATGGCAGCTAACGCCTCGGCATCGACTTCAGTTAGTGCCACATCCTCTCAGGCACAGAGCACTGGAGAGCAGCCATCTGTCTCTTCACCACCTGCCAAATTGGCCAGGCAGTCAGAGAGCCCAGGACAGGAGCCGTCTCTACTTCTGTTCTCTGAATCTCTTGGCTTGGAAACAGGGGGCCAGCCAAGCAGCATTGGAGAAATGGAAGAAGAGGCAGTGTGCAGTGATGCCCAACACCTTTTTCTCTCTGACTCTGAAGAGGCAGGTGGGCCAGTGCCTCCGGTGACCACAGCGCAGTACGCATCTGATGATGAAACTCAGGTGCCGCTTTCTCGTGCGTACTGTGCTGCTGAGACTACCCAGGAGGAGCAGTTGGTGGCAGAGGGTAGTGGAGATGATGAGGTCCTTGACCCATCGTGGCGTGAGGAACAGGAAGGTGGTGGGAGCAGCTCAGAGGAAGAGCTTCCTCTTACGGGCCAAAGAGGGAGAGGGAGGGGGAAGACTGCGGAGCCTGTAGCCTCCACTTTGGCACCCGTTAGGAGCCTGTCTCTTTCCAAAGCCAAAAAGGGCGCTCCCAAGACTTGCAGTGCCTGGTCCTTTTTTGACACAGTTGCAGATGACATTTGTTTTGTCAAATGCAAGCTGTGTCATCATAAAGTAAAAAGAGGGAAAAATGTCAGCAACCTCAATACCACAAATATGTGGAAACATGTGCGGACCAGGCACGCGGTGGAGTTACAGAAACACACTGAAGATGTAGGCCAACCAACAGCGGCAGCTACCACCTCTTCAGCTCGTGTTGCCTCTTCCTCCAGCTCACGCACAGCTGGTTTGGCTTCCTCCCAGAGACCTTGTGTAATTCCACCCACAGCACCACCTTCCCAGTCATCCTCACACTCCCAGTCTACTCTACAGCCATCGGTAGTACAGGCATGGGAGAAAAGGCGGGCATTCTCGGCCAACCACCCCCGAGCACAGGCTCTGAATGCAGGCATTGCCAAACTGTTGTCCCTGGAAATGCTCTCGTTCAGGCTGGTGGAGACTGACAGCTTCCGTGACTTGATGGCATTGGCAGTCCCACAGTACAAGGTGCCCAGCCGCTTTTACTTCAGCAGGCAGGCTGTCCCTGCCCTGCACAGGCATGTTGAGGCAAACATAAAACATGCGCTACTGAACGCCGTCAGTAGCAAGGTCCACCTCACCACCGATGCGTGGACCAGTCAGCATGGACAGGGGCGATATGTTTCCCTCACTGCCCATTGGGTTAATGTTGTTGAGCCAGGTACAGATCGTGCGAGTGGCGCAGGACGTGTCCTGCCCACTCCAAGGATTGCAGGAATCCAGTCTGTACGCATCGACTCCTCCTCTTACACCAGTTCCTCTGATTCCTCTCTGCAGGATCCGTCACAGTCCACCCCCACATGGACCCGTGAACGTTTACCTATGACCGACATGAGCACAGCCGTGGCCAAACGTCAGCAGGCCGTCTTGAAACTAGTTTCATTGGGGCATCGAAGCCACACAGCGCAGGAGCTCTGGAATGCCATAAAGCAGGAGAGCGATGTGTGGTTACTGCCAGCGAATCTCCAGCCAGGCATGGTAGTGTGTGACAATGGCCGAAATCTGGTGGCAGCTTTGGCCCTTGGCAACCTCACTCACATCCCATGTCTGGCACATGTGCTCAATTTGGTTGTGCAGAGTTTTCTGAGGGACTATCCGGATCTTGATGCCCTGCTGCACAAGGTCCGCCTAGAGTGTGCTCACTTGCGGCGTTCCAGCTTGGCCAGATCCCGCATTGCTGCTCTGCAGGGCCGATTCCGCCTTCCGGAACACCGCATCATATGTGACCTACCTACCCGGTGGAATTCCACGTTACATATGTTGGAGCGGTTGTGTGAGCAGCAGCAAGCAGTTATGGAGTACCAGCTGCATCAGGCGCAAAGAAGTCGCAGTCAGCGCCGATCAGACTTCACAACCACAGAGTGGGCCACTATGAAGGACGTCTGCCAGGTTTTGCGTCCTTTTGATTATTCCACGCGGATGGCAAGTGCAGATGATGCACTAGTCAGCATGACTGTCCCCCTTATCTGCCTGCTTCAGCAAACTTTGCAAGGGTTAAGGGATGATGTGGTGGAAGAGGTGGAGGATGAGGAGTCACCTTTTCCATCAGCTTCTGGAGAGTCAGCGCCACGTGGTTCCTCACAAAGGGGTACGCAGGGGCCAATTTGTGAGGAGGATGAGGAGGAGTCAATGGAGGAGGAAGAGCTCCGTCCAGAGGAGGGAGCGACACAATTGTCCAGTGGTCAGTGTGTACAGCGAGGGTGGGGTGATGACGAGCGGGCAGAGATCATGTCTCAAGCAGGGGACAGCGTTTCTGGGCCGGTTGGCACTCTGCAGCACATGGTGGATTTCATGCTGCAGTGCCTGAGAAACGACCGCCGCATCGACCACATTCTCAACATGCCTGATTATTGGGTGTTCACCCTCCTCGATCCTCGCTACCGGGACAACGTCCAAAACCTCATCCCTGCGTTGACCCGGGAGCGTAAATTGCGGGAGTACCACGACACACTGGTGAATTCCATCATCTTCTCCTGTCCAACTGAGAGGAGTGCTGCTAGTGCTTTACAAAGCAGCTCAGTGCGTCGAGGCAGTGGGGGAGGCTCTGCCCAAAGAGGGAGCAGAAGCAGTGCCTCTGCCCAAGGCAAGCCCAGTATGGCACAACTCTGGCACACTTTTGTGTGCCCGCCCCAAATGTCTACACCATCACCGGCGGCTCCAGTCAGCAGGAGGCAACGGTTCCGTCAGATGGTGACAGACTACATGGCTTGCCCTCTTACTGTACTCCCAGACGGCTCTTCCCCGTTCAAGTTTTGGGTCTCTAAGCTGGATACATGGCCAGAGCTAAGCCAGTATGCATTGGAGGTGCTGGCTTGCCCTGCGGCTAGTGTCTTATCGGAACGTGTCTTTAGTGCCGCAGGTGGTGTACTAACAGACCGTCGCATGCGACTATCCTCCGATAACGTTGACCGGCTTACTTTCCTGAAAATGAACCAGGCCTGGATCTCGCAGGAATTTGCCACTCCTCTGCCTGATTAAGTAATTGGGTGTCATCCAGGTCTCCTGCTGTGTTCATCTTTCTACCACCTGAACTGCTATTCCTGGGCTCCAACACCGCCAGTTGCGGCTCAGAAGTGCAGGCTGCACAGTAAAAACATACGACCCAGTGTTATTGGGTTTCAGTAACGTCAGCTGATCCCCAGCTGTGTAGCCGGCAATGTGTCCTGCGACCGCCACGCTGGCACAACAACCTAAATGTAAGGGAACCTGTCCCCCCCCCCCCGTCGTTTGTTACTGAAAGAGCCATCTTGTGCAGCAGTAATGCTGCACAAGGAAAAGGTAGCTCTTTTTTTTTAGCTCTTTGCACACGCAGAACTTAACACTTATAAAATGTGTTCACTGATACCGTTATACCGTCCCGGAGCTGGGACTTTCCTTCGTAATGTGACGCAGCACAGCCGTCATTCCTACCCCCTTGGTGCCATGCGCTGCCTCCTCAGCGTTGTTTTAAGCTGTCACGGAGCCTGCGCTGTTCTGTTATCCCTTGGGCATGCCCTATTTGCGCTGCCTGTCTTCTGACATAATTTGGTGTCAGGCTGGCTGCGCCTGTGCGGCCGCGGTGCCCGAGATCCCGCCTCGCAGTGTCTTCTGATTGAGTCACACTGCGGGCCTGGGATCCATGGGCATGCGCAGTGCATATCTTCCCCTCGGGCTCTCGCTCATTTCCCTCCGCCTTCTTTAGACTGTGCGCCGTCAGCTGATCCCTAGCATGCCACGGCCGTGACACCGCACAGTCTGAAGAAGAGGGAAGGAGGGGAGTGAGAGTCGAGGTTATGCACTGTGCATGCCCATGGTTCCAAGGCCCGCAGTGGGATTACGTTAGATGAGACTGCGAGGTGGGATCTGGAGCAGCGTGGACGCACAGGCACTGACAGCCTGACACCAAATTATGTCAGAAGACAGGCAGCGCTAATTGGGCATGGCCAAGGGCTAACAGAACAGCGCAGGCTCCGTGGCAGCTTAAAACAACGCTGAGGAGGCAGCGCACGGCATCAAGGGGATAGGAATGACAGCTGTGCTGTGTCCCATTACGAAGGAAATTCGCACCTCCGGAACGGTTTAACAGTATAAAGGGACACATTTTTAGTGTTTACTTCGGTGTTTGCAAGGAGCATAATTAAAAGAGCAACCTTTTCCTTTTGCATCCTTAGTGCTGCACAACATGGCTCTTTCAGCTACAAACGTCTTGGGGGGGGGGGTTAAAGGTTTCCTTTCAACTTGCTCCAATCAGGCTTCGGCCTACACTCTGTTCCTCTGCTCCTCCTGCTGTCCCTGGGCTCTAACACCGCCAGTTGGTGCCTGGAAGTGCTGTGTGCACAGTCAACAGTCGCTCCTCTGTTATTGGGGTTCAGTAACGTCAGCTGATCCCCAGCTGTGTGTGCGGCAATACCTCCAATCTGCTCCTCCTGCTGTCCCTGGGCTCTAACACCGCCAGTTGGTGCCTGGAAGTGCTGTGTGCACAGTCAACAGTCGCTCCTCTGTTATTGGGGTTCAGTAACGTCAGCTGATCCCCAGCTGTGTGTGCGGCAATACCTCCAATCTGCTCCTCCTGCTGTCCCTGGGCTCTAACACCGCCAGTTGGTGCCTGGAAGTGCTGTGTGCACAGTCAACAGTCGCTCCTCTGTTATTGGGGTTCAGTAACGTCAGCTGATCCCCAGCTGTGTGTGCGGCAATACCTCCAATCTGCTCCTCCTGCTGTCCCTGGGCTCTAACACCGCCAGTTGGTGCCTGGAAGTGCTGTGTGCACAGTCAACAGTCGCTCCTCTGTTATTGGGGTTCAGTAACGTCAGCTGATCCCCAGCTGTGTATCCGGCAACGTGTCATGCGACCGCCACGCTGGCACAACTAAAATGTAAGGGGACCTGTCCCCCCCCCCCCCTAGGCGTTTGTTACTGAAAGAGCCACCATGTGCAGCACTAATACTGCACAAGGGAAAGGTCGCTCTTGAAATTATGCTCCTTGCAAACGCTGAACTACACACTCATGTAATGTGTCCCCTCACACCGTCCAACCGTCCCGGAGGTGGGACTTTCCTTTGTAATGTGACGCAGCACAGCCGTCATTGCTACCCCCTTGGCACCGTGCGCTGCCTCCTTAGCGTTGTTTGATTCCGTCATGGACCCTGCGCTGTTATGTTATCCCTTGGCCATGCACAGTTTGCGCTGCCCGTCCTCTGACATCATTTGTTGTCGTCCTGGCTGCGCCTGTGCGTCCACGCTGCCCGAAATCACACCTCGCAGTGTCGTCTAATGTGATCCCACAGTGGGCCTGGTATCCATGGCCATGCGCAGTGCATATACTAGCCTCTCACTCCCCTTCTTCACGCTTCTTCAGACTAGGCGGCGTCAGCTGATCCCTAATAGCATGCCACGGCCGTGACGCCGCACAGTCTGAAGAAGCAGGAAGGAGGTGAGTGAGAGGCGATGATATGCACTGCGCATGCCCATGGATCCCTGGCCCGCAGTGGGACTACATTAGATGACACTGCAAGGTTGGATCTCGGGCAGCTTGGACGCACAGGCACTGCCAGCCTGACACCTACATGATGTCAGAAGACGGGCACCGCTAACTGTGCATGGCCAAGGGATAACATTACAGTGCGGGCTCCGTGACAGAACCAAACAACGTTGAGGAGGTGGTGCCCGGCACCAAGGGGGTTGGAATGACGGCTGTGCTGTGTCACATTACAAAGGAAAGTCCCACTTCCGGGATGGTTTGACGGTGTGAGGGGACACATTATATGAGTGTGTACTTCAGCGTTTGCAAGGAGCATAATTTTCGGAGCCACCATTTTCCATGTGCAGTATTACTGCTGTACAAGATGGCTCTTTCAGCAACAAATGCCTGGGGGGGGGGGTTAAAGGTTCCCTTTCAACTTGCTCCACTGCAGGCTTCGGCCTACACTCTGCTCCTCTTTGATTCCCTGGGTTTCAACACTGTCAGTTGCCACCTGGAAGTGTTGTCTACACAGAAAAAAACACTAGGTGATGTGTCAGTGGGGTTCAGCACCGCCAGCTGTTCCCCTGCTGTGTAGTCGGCAACGTGTCCAGCACAAGCCACGCTGGCACAACAGAACAAAAGCTGCCACCAGTGCAGGCTTCGGCCTACACTCTGCTCCTCTCCTCCTCCTGCTGACCCTGGGCTCAAACACCGCTAGTTTTTGCCCGGAAGTGCTAGCTGCACAGAGAAAAACACCAGCCAATGTGTTAGTGGGGTTCAGCAACGCCAGCTGTTCCCCTGCTGTGTAGCCGGCAACGTGACCTGCAAACGCCATGCAGGCACAGGAACTGAAATTAAAAGGGAACCTGGCCCCACCCCCCCAGGTGTTTCTATGTATAACAGCCACCTAGTACAGCAGTACTGCTGCATTTGTACAAGGTGGCTGACTTTTTCTCCTTGCCCACGTGGAACTCAACACGTACAAAATGTGTCTCATTGAGACCATTCCACTGTCCCTGAGGTGTGACTTTCCTTTGTAATGATACGCAGCACCCCCCTTGGTAGCGTTTCCCGTCTTTTGTCATCATGGTTAGCTGGCTGCGCCTGTGCATCCGCCCTGCTAGAAACAACGCCCCTCGTTGTCATATTTATTTTGTCAGCGAGGGTGTGGTTTATGGGCACGAGCAGTGCATATGTTCGCCTGTCTTAACTCATCTCCTTCCGCCTTCTTCAGACTGTGCGGCCTCCTGGCCGTGGTAGGCGATAAGGGATCAGCTGAGGCCGCCCAGTCTGGAGCAGGTGTAAGGACATGTGTAAGCGGCAAACCTATTTACTGCACAAGGCCACGAATCCCAGCCACGCAGTGTGATTTTTTGAAAACACACTGTGGGTCTGGGATTCATGTCCATCGCTAACCGCAACGGCCGACATGAAATGAGGTCAGAAGACAGGAAGCGCTCACAGCGCATGGCCAAGGGATCACAATAGCGCAGACTCCTGTACAGCAAATAACAACGCTCAGGAATCTGCGCCCAGTACCTAGGTGCAAATTTTGACACCTGTGCTGCGTCTCGTTAAAAAGACAAGTCACGCCTCCACAACTGTTTGACAGTATAATGGGGTAAATAGTGTACGTGTTTTAGTCAGCGTGTGCAAGGAGCAAAACAAATAGAGCAACCTTTTACTTGTGCAGCATTAATGCTGCACAAGGTGTGGCTCTTGTACCTTGCAACACCTGAGGGGGGGGTTAAAGGTAACCTTTGAAATTGGTTCAACTAGGCTTCGGCCTACACTCTGCTCCTCTACTCCTCCTGCTGACCCTGGGCTCAAACACCGCTAGTTTTTGCCCGGAAATGCTAGCTGCACAGAGAAAAACACCAGCCAATGTGTTAGTGGGGTTCAGCACCGCCTGCTGTTCCCCCGCTGTGTAGCCGGCATCGTGTCCAGCACAAGCCACGCTGGCACAACCGACCAAAAGCTGCCACCAGTGCAGGCTTCGGCCTACACTTTGCTCCTCTCCTCCTCCTCCTGCTGACCCTGGGCTCTAACACCGCTAGTTTTTGCCCGGACATGCAATCTGCACAGAGAAAAACACCAGTCAATGTGTCAGTGGGGTTCAGCAACGCCAGCTGTTCCCCTGCTGTGTAGCTTGCAACGTGACCTGCAAACGCCACGCAGGCACATGAACTGAAATTGAAGGGAGCCTGCCCCCCACCCACAGGTGTTTCTATGTATATCAGCCACCTTGTACAGCAGTACTGCTGCATTTGTACAAGGTGGCTGACTTTTTCTCCTTGCCCACGTGGAACTCAACACGTACAAAATGTGTCTCATTAGAGACCATTACAATGTCCCTGAGGTGTGACTTTCCTTTGTAATGACACGCAGCACCACCCTTGTTAGCGCTGCCCGTCTTTTGACATCATTGGTTAGCTGGCTGCGCCTGTGCATCTCCCCTGCTCGAAACAACGGCCCTCGGTGTCTTATTTTTTTGGACAGCGAGGGTGTGATTGATGGGCATGTGCAGTGCATATGTTTGCCTGTGTTCACTCATCTCCTTCCGCCTTCTTCAGACTGGGTGTCCTCATGGCCGTGGCAGGCGATAAGGGATCAGATGAGGCCGCCCAGTCTGAAGCAGGTGTAAGGACATGTGTGAGCGGCAAACATATTTAGTGCACCAGGGCACGAATCCCAGCACCGCAGTGTGATTTTTTAAAAACACACTGTGGGTCTGGGATTCATGTCCATCGCTAACCGCAACGGCCGACATGAAATGAGGTCAGAAGACAGGAAGCGCTCACAGCGCATGGCCAAGGGATCACAATAGCGCAGACTCCTGTACAGCAAATAACAACGCTCAGGAATCTGCGCCCAGTACCTAGGTGCAAATTTTGACACCTGTGCTGCGTCTCGTTAAAAAGACAAGTCACGCCTCCACAACTGTTTGACAGTATAATGGGGTAAATAGTGTACGTGTTTTAGTCAGCGTGTGCAAGGAGCAAAACAAATAGAGCAACCTTTTACTTGTGCAGCATTAATGCTGCACAAGGTGTGGCTCTTGTACCTTGCAACACCTGAGGGGGGGGTTAAAGGTAACCTTTGAAATTGGTTCAACTAGGCTTCGGCCTACACTCTGCTCCTCTACTCCTCCTGCTGACCCTGGGCTCAAACACCGCTAGTTTTTGCCCGGAAATGCTAGCTGCACAGAGAAAAACACCAGCCAATGTGTTAGTGGGGTTCAGCACCGCCTGCTGTTCCCCCGCTGTGTAGCCGGCATCGTGTCCAGCACAAGCCACGCTGGCACAACCGACCAAAAGCTGCCACCAGTGCAGGCTTCGGCCTACACTTTGCTCCTCTCCTCCTCCTCCTGCTGACCCTGGGCTCTAACACCGCTAGTTTTTGCCCGGACATGCAATCTGCACAGAGAAAAACACCAGTCAATGTGTCAGTGGGGTTCAGCAACGCCAGCTGTTCCCCTGCTGTGTAGCTTGCAACGTGACCTGCAAACGCCACGCAGGCACATGAACTGAAATTGAAGGGAGCCTGCCCCCCACCCCCCCAGGTGTTTCTATGTATAACAGCCACCTTGTACAGCAGTACTGCTGCATTTGTACAAGGTGGCTGACTTTTTCTCCTTGCCCACGTGGAACTCAACACGTACAAAATGTGTCTCATTAGAGACCATTACAATGTCCCTGAGGTGTGACTTTCCTTTGTAATGACACGCAGCACCACCCTTGTTAGCGCTGCCCGTCTTTTGACATCATTGGTTAGCTGGCTGCGCCTGTGCATCTCCCCTGCTCGAAACAACGGCCCTCGGTGTCTTATTTTTTTGGACAGCGAGGGTGTGATTGATAGGCATGTGCAGTGCATATGTTTGCCTGTGTTCACTCATCTCCTTCCGCCTTCTTCAGACTGGGTGTCCTCATGGCCGCGGCAGGCGATAAGGGATCAGATGAGGCCGCCCAGTCTGAAGCAGGTGTAAGGACATGTGTGAGCGGCAAACATATTTAGTGCACCAGGGCACGAATCCCAGCACCGCAGTGTGATTTTTTAAAAACACACTGTGGGTCTGGGATTCATGTCCATCGCTAACCGCAACGGCCGACATGAAATGAGGTCAGAAGACAGGAAGCGCTCACAGCGCATGGCCAAGGGATCACAATAGCGCAGACTCCTGTACAGCAAATAACAACGCTCAGGAATCTGCGCCCAGTACCTAGGTGCAAATTTTGACACCTGTGCTGCGTCTCGTTAAAAAGACAAGTCACGCCTCCACAACTGTTTGACAGTATAATGGGGTAAATAGTGTACGTGTTTTAGTCAGCGTGTGCAAGGAGCAAAACAAATAGAGCAACCTTTTACTTGTGCAGCATTAATGCTGCACAAGGTGTGGCTCTTGTACCTTGCAACACCTGAGGGGGGGGTTAAAGGTAACCTTTGAAATTGGTTCAACTAGGCTTCGGCCTACACTCTGCTCCTCTACTCCTCCTGCTGACCCTGGGCTCAAACACCGCTAGTTTTTGCCCGGAAATGCTAGCTGCACAGAGAAAAACACCAGCCAATGTGTTAGTGGGGTTCAGCACCGCCAGCTGTTCCCCTGCTGTGTAGTCGGCAACGTGTCCAGCACAAGCCACGCTGGCACAACAGAACAAAAGCTGCCACCAGTGCAGGCTTCGGCCTACACTTTGCTCCTCTCCTCCTCCTGCTGACCCTGGGCTCAAACAACGCCAGTTTCTGCCCGGACATGCTAGCTGCACAGAGAAAAACACCAGCCAATGTGTTACTGGGGTTCAGCACCGCCTGCTGTTCCCCCGCTGTGTAGCCGGCATCGTGTCCAGCACAAGCCACGCTGGCACAACCGACCAAAAGCTGCCACCAGTGCAGGCTTCGGCCTACACTTTGCTCCTCTCCTCCTCCTCCTGCTGACCCTGGGCTCTAACACCGCTAGTTTTTGCCCGGACATGCAATCTGCACAGAGAAAAACACCAGTCAATGTGTCAGTGGGGTTCAGCAACGCCAGCTGTTCCCCTGCTGTGTAGCTTGCAACGTGACCTGCAAACGCCACGCAGGCACATGAACTGAAATTGAAGGGAGCCTGCCCCCCACCCCCCCAGGTGTTTCTATGTATAACAGCCACCTTGTACAGCAGTACTGCTGCATTTGTACAAGGTGGCTGACTTTTTCTCCTTGCACACGTGGAACTCAACAAGTACAAAATGTGTCTCATTACAGACCATTACAATGTCCCTGAAGTGTGACTTTCCTTTTTAATGACACGCAGCACCCCCATTGTTAGCGCTGCCCGTCTCCTGACATCATTGGTTGGCTGGCTGTGCCTGTGCGTCCCCCCTGCCCGACACAACGCCCCCCGTTGTCTCATATATTTTGACTGCGAGGGTGTGATTGATGGGCACGAGCAGTGCATATGTTCCCCTGTTTTCACTCCCCTCCTTCCGCCTTCTTCTGACTGTGCGGCCTCATGGCCGCGGCATGCGATAAGGGATCAGCTGAGGCCGCCCAGTCTGAAGCAGGTGTAAGGACATGTGTGAGCGGCGAACATATTTACTGCACAAGGCCACGAATCCCAGCACCGCAGTGTGACTTTAGGAAAAGCCACTGTGGGTCTGGGATTTATGGCCATCGTTAACCGCACCGGCCAACATGAAATGAGGTCATGAGACGGCCTGCACTAACAGGGTATTGCCAAGGGATAACACAAGAGCGCAGTTTCCTGTACTGCAAATAACAACGGTAAGGAATCTGCGCACAGCACCTAGGTGTAAATTTGTACACCTGTGCTGCGTCTCCTTAAAAAGACTAGTAGTCACGCCTCCACTACTGTTTGACAGTATAATGGGCTAAATAGTGTACGTGTTTAATTCAGCGTGTGCAAGGAGCAAAATTAAATAGAGCAACCTTTGACTTGTGCATCATTAATGCTGTTCAAGGTGTGGCTCTTGTACCTTGCAACACCTGAGGGGGGGGTTAAAGGTAACCTTTGAAATTGGTTCAACTAGGCTTCGGCCTACACTCTGCTCCTCTACTCCTCCTGCTGACCCTGGGCTCAAACACCGCTAGTTTTTGCCCGGAAATGCTAGCTGCACAGAGAAAAACACCAGCCAATGTGTTAGTGGGGTTCAGCACCGCCAGCTGTTCCCCTGCTGTGTAGTCGGCAACGTGTCCAGCACAAGCCACGCTGGCACAACAGAACAAAAGCTGCCACCAGTGCAGGCTTCGGCCTACACTTTGCTCCTCTCCTCCTCCTGCTGACCCTGGGCTCAAACAACGCCAGTTTCTGCCCGGACATGCTAGCTGCACAGAGAAAAACACCAGCCAATGTGTTAGTGGGGTTCAGCACCGCCTGCTGTTCCCCTGCTGTGCAGCTTGCAACGTGACCTGCAAACGCCACGCAGGCACATGAACTGAAATTGAAGGGAGCCTGGCCCCCACCCCCAGGTGTTTCTATGTATAACAGCCACCTTGTACAGCAGTACTGCTGCATTTGTACAAGGTGGCTGATGTTTTCTCCTTGCCCACGTGGAACTCAACACGTACAAAATGTGTCTCTTTGAGACCATTCCACTGTCCCTGAGGTGTGACTTTCCTTTCTAATGATACGCAGCACCCCCCTTGGTAGCGCTTCCCGTCTTCTGACATCATTGGTTGGCTACTTGCGCCTGTTCGTCCGCCCTGCCTGAATAAAATGCTCCTCGTTGTCTTAATTATTTTGACTGCGAGGGTGTGATTGATGGGCACGAGCAATGCATATCTTCGCCTGTCTTAACTCATCTCCTTCCGCCTTCTTCAGACTGTGCAGCCTCATGGCCGCGGCATGCGAGAAGGGATCAGCAGAGGCCGCCCAGTCTGAAGCAGGTGTAAGGACGTGTGTGAGCGGCCAAAATATTTACTGCTCAAGGCCACGAATCCCAGCACCGCAGTGTGGCTTTATGAAAAGACACTGTGGGTCTGGGATTTATGGCCATCGTTAACCGCACCGGCCAACATGAAATGAGGTCATAAGATGGGCAGCGCTAACAGGGCATTGCCAAGGGATAACACAAGAGCGCAGACTCCTGTACAGCAAATAACAACGCTCAGGAAGCTGCGCCAAGCACCAAGGCGTTATTTTGGACACCTGTGCTGCGTCTCATCAAAAAACCAAGTCACGCATCCACTACAGTTTGACTGTAGAATGGGGTAAATTGTGTATGTCTTTCATTCAGCGTGTGCAAGTAGACAAATTAATAGAGCAACCTTTCACTTGTGCAGCATTAATACTGCACAAGGTGTGTCTCTTGTACTTTGTAACACCTGAGGGGGGGGTTAAAGGTTTCCTTTGAAATTGGTTCAACTAGGCTTCGGCCTACACTCTGCTCCTCTCCTCCTCCTCCTGCTTCAACACGGGCTCTAACATCGCTAGTTTTTGCCCGCAAGTGCTAGCTGCACAGATAAAAACACACGCCATTGTGTTAGTGGGGTTCAGCAACGCCAGCTGTTCCCCCAGTGTGTAGCCGGCAAAGTGTCCTGCAAACGCAACGCAGACACAAAGCTGCCTCCAGTGCAGGCTTCGGCCTACACTCATCTCCCCCTGCTTACCCTTTGCTCCAACACCGCTAGTTGGGGCTCTAGGAAGACAATCTTTAATAGGCAAGGCAACGCATCCGGGTTCCAGCACCGCCAGCTGGTTCTCGGCAGTGTTCTTGTCACAGGTACTCCCTCGTGCCAAGCCTGGTTTCAGCACCGTCAGCTGTTTCCGGGTTGTGTCAACTTCACTGAGACGCCTATGCTTGCCCCGTCGTGGGGCGGTCGAGTTAGCCAACTCCAGGGTGCCTCCAGTTTAGGAGCTTCCTATGTGGGCTGCGTGAACTGGTAGTCAAGGCTGGTTCTGTAGTGCCAGTAGGCCCAGCTCCCCCTGTAGGACTGTTGGGGTTCGGTAACTGCGGCTGCCTCGCGGCCTAGCTGTTCTCTCCTCTCCTGTGGGCCTTGGGGTCCACCACCTGGTTCCAGCACCGTCAGCTGGTTCCGGGCCGAGCCTTTGGCTTAGGTGCCTCCTCCTGGGTATCCGTGTTCCGCCAACGCCAGGCGGTCCTTGGTAGTGCTTTTAAGCGCGGGCACCTACAGCTTAGCAACCGGGTTCCAGCACCGTCAGCTGGTCCTCGGTCGTGCCATTGGCTCTTGCACACTGGGGCAACGCATCCGGGTTCCAGCACTGCCAGCTGGTTCTCGGCAGTGTTCTTGTCACAGGTACTCCCTCGTGCCAAGCCTGGTTTCAGCACCGTCAGCTGTTTCCGGGTTGTGTCAACTTCACTGAGACGCCTATGCTTGCCCCGTCGTGGGGCGGTCGAGTTAGCCAACTCCAGGGTGCCTCCAGTTTAGGAGCTTCCTATGTGGGCTGCGTGAACTGGTAGTCAAGGCTGGTTCTGTAGTGCCAGTAGGCCCAGCTCCCCCTGTAGGACTGTTGGGGTTCGGTAACTGCGGCTGCCTCGCGGCCTAGCTGTTCTCTCCTCTCCTGTGGGCCTTGGGGTCCACCACCTGGTTCCAGCACCGTCAGCTGGTTCCGGGCCGAGCCTTTGGCTTAGGTGCCTCCTCCTGGGTATCCGAGTTCCGCCAACGCCAGGCGGTCCTTGGTAGTGCTTTTAAGCGCGGGCACCTACAGCTTAGCAACCGGGTTCCAGCACCGTCAGCTGGTCCTCGGTCGTGCCATTGGCTCTTGCACACTGGGGCAACGCATCCGGGTTCCAGCACCGCCAGCTGGTTCTCGGCAGTGTTCTTGTCACAGGTACTCCCTCGTGCCAAGCCTGGTTTCAGCACCGTCAGCTGTTTCCGGGTTGTGTCAACTTCACTGAGACGCCTATGCTTGCCCCGTCGTGGGGCGGTCGAGTTAGCCAACTCCAGGGTGCCTCCAGTTTAGGAGCTTCCTATGTGGGCTGCGTGAACTGGTAGTCAAGGCTGGTTCTGTAGTGCCAGTAGGCCCAGCTCCCCCTGTAGGACTGTTGGGGTTCGGTAACTGCGGCTGCCTCGCGGCCTAGCTGTTCTCTCCTCTCCTGTGGGCCTTGGGGTCCACCACCTGGTTCCAGCACCGTCAGCTGGTTCCGGGCCGAGCCTTTGGCTTAGGTGCCTCCTCCTGGGTATCCGAGTTCCGCCAACGCCAGGCGGTCCTTGGTAGTGCTTTTAAGCGCGGGCACCTACAGCTTAGCAACCGGGTTCCAGCACCGTCAGCTGGTCCTCGGTCGTGCCATTGGCTCTTGCACACTGGGGCAACGCATCCGGGTTCCAGCACCGCCAGCTGGTTCTCGGCAGTGTTCTTGTCACAGGTACTCCCTCGTGCCAAGCCTGGTTTCAGCACCGTCAGCTGTTTCCGGGTTGTGTCAACTTCACTGAGACGCCTATGCTTGCCCCGTCGTGGGGCGGTCGAGTTAGCCAACTCCAGGGTGCCTCCAGTTTAGGAGCTTCCTATGTGGGCTGCGTGAACTGGTAGTCAAGGCTGGTTCTGTAGTGCCAGTAGGCCCAGCTCCCCCTGTAGGACTGTTGGGGTTCGGTAACTGCGGCTGCCTCGCGGCCTAGCTGTTCTCTCCTCTCCTGTGGGCCTTGGGGTCCACCACCTGGTTCCAGCACCGTCAGCTGGTTCCGGGCCGAGCCTTTGGCTTAGGTGCCTCCTCCTGGGTATCCGAGTTCCGCCAACACCAGGCGGTCCTTGGTAGTGCTTTTAAGCGCGGGCACCTACAGCTTAGCAACCGGGTTCCAGCACCGTCAGCTGGTCCTCGGTCGTGCCATTGGCTCTTGCACACTGGGGCAACGCATCCGGGTTCCAGCACCGCCAGCTGGTTCTCGGCAGTGTTCTTGTCACAGGTACTCCCTCGTGCCAAGCCTGGTTTCAGCACCGTCAGCTGTTTCCGGGTTGTGTCAACTTCACTGAGACGCCTATGCTTGCCCCGTCGTGGGGCGGTCGAGTTAGCCAACTCCAGGGTGCCTCCAGTTTAGGAGCTTCCTATGTGGGCTGCGTGAACTGGTAGTCAAGGCTGGTTCTGTAGTGCCAGTAGGCCCAGCTCCCCCTGTAGGACTGTTGGGGTTCGGTAACTGCGGCTGCCTCGCGGCCTAGCTGTTCTCTCCTCTCCTGTGGGCCTTGGGGTCCACCACCTGGTTCCAGCACCGTCAGCTGGTTCCGGGCCGAGCCTTTGGCTTAGGTGCCTCCTCCTGGGTATCCGAGTTCCGCCAACGCCAGGCGGTCCTTGGTAGTGCTTTTAAGCGCGGGCACCTACAGCTTAGCAACCGGGTTCCAGCACCGTCAGCTGGTCCTCGGTCGTGCCATTGGCTCTTGCACACTGGGGCAACGCATCCGGGTTCCAGCACCGCCAGCTGGTTCTCGGCAGTGTTCTTGTCACAGGTACTCCCTCGTGCCAAGCCTGGTTTCAGCACCGTCAGCTGTTTCCGGGTTGTGTCAACTTCACTGAGACGCCTATGCTTGCCCCGTCGTGGGGCGGTCGAGTTAGCCAACTCCAGGGTGCCTCCAGTTTAGGAGCTTCCTATGTGGGCTGCGTGAACTGGTAGTCAAGGCTGGTTCTGTAGTGCCAGTAGGCCCAGCTCCCCCTGTAGGACTGTTGGGGTTCGGTAACTGCGGCTGCCTCGCGGCCTAGCTGTTCTCTCCTCTCCTGTGGGCCTTGGGGTCCACCACCTGGTTCCAGCACCGTCAGCTGGTTCCGGGCCGAGCCTTTGGCTTAGGTGCCTCCTCCTGGGTATCCGAGTTCCGCCAACGCCAGGCGGTCCTTGGTAGTGCTTTTAAGCGCGGGCACCTACAGCTTAGCAACCGGGTTCCAGCACCGTCAGCTGGTCCTCGGTCGTGCCATTGGCTCTTGCACACTGGGGCAACGCATCCGGGTTCCAGCACCGCCAGCTGGTTCTCGGCAGTGTTCTTGTCACAGGTACTCCCTCGTGCCAAGCCTGGTTTCAGCACCGTCAGCTGTTTCCGGGTTGTGTCAACTTCACTGAGACGCCTATGCTTGCCCCGTCGTGGGGCGGTCGAGTTAGCCAACTCCAGGGTGCCTCCAGTTTAGGAGCTTCCTATGTGGGCTGCGTGAACTGGTAGTCAAGGCTGGTTCTGTAGTGCCAGTAGGCCCAGCTCCCCCTGTAGGACTGTTGGGGTTCGGTAACTGCGGCTGCCTCGCGGCCTAGCTGTTCTCTCCTCTCCTGTGGGCCTTGGGGTCCACCACCTGGTTCCAGCACCGTCAGCTGGTTCCGGGCCGAGCCTTTGGCTTAGGTGCCTCCTCCTGGGTATCCGAGTTCCGCCAACGCCAGGCGGTCCTTGGTAGTGCTTTTAAGCGCGGGCACCTACAGCTTAGCAACCGGGTTCCAGCACCGTCAGCTGGTCCTCGGTCGTGCCATTGGCTCTTGCACACTGGGGCAACGCATCCGGGTTCCAGCACCGCCAGCTGGTTCTCGGCAGTGTTCTTGTCACAGGTACTCCCTCGTGCCAAGCCTGGTTTCAGCACCGTCAGCTGTTTCCGGGTTGTGTCAACTTCACTGAGACGCCTATGCTTGCCCCGTCGTGGGTCGGTCGAGTTAGCCAACTCCAGGGTGCCTCCAGTTTAGGAGCTTCCTATGTGGGCTGCGTGAACTGGTAGTCAAGGCTGGTTCTGTAGTGCCAGTAGGCCCAGCTCCCCCTGTAGGACTGTTGGGGTTCGGTAACTGCGGCTGCCTTGCGGCCTAGCTGTTCTCTCCTCTCCTGTGGGCCTTGGGGTCCACCACCTGGTTCCAGCACCGTCAGCTGGTTCCGGGCCGAGCCTTTGGCTTAGGTGCCTCCTCCTGGGTATCCGAGTTCCGCCAACGCCAGGCGGTCCTTGGTAGTGCTTTTAAGCGCGGGCACCTACAGCTTAGCAACCGGGTTCCAGCACCGTCAGCTGGTCCTCGGTCGTGCCATTGGCTCTTGCACACTGGGGCAACGCATCCGGGTTCCAGCACCGCCAGCTGGTTCTCGGCAGTGTTCTTGTCACAGGTACTCCCTCGTGCCAAGCCTGGTTTCAGCACCGTCAGCTGTTTCCGGGTTGTGTCAACTTCACTGAGACGCCTATGCTTGCCCCGTCGTGGGGCGGTCGAGTTAGCCAACTCCAGGGTGCCTCCAGTTTAGGAGCTTCCTATGTGGGCTGCGTGAACTGGTAGTCAAGGCTGGTTCTGTAGTGCCAGTAGGCCCAGCTCCCCCTGTAGGACTGTTGGGGTTCGGTAACTGCGGCTGCCTCGCGGCCTAGCTGTTCTCTCCTCTCCTGTGGGCCTTGGGGTCCACCACCTGGTTCCAGCACCGTCAGCTGGTTCCGGGCCGAGCCTTTGGCTTAGGTGCCTCCTCCTGGGTATCCGTGTTCCGCCAACGCCAGGCGGTCCTTGGTAGTGCTTTTAAGCGCGGGCACCTACAGCTTAGCAACCGGGTTCCAGCACCGTCAGCTGGTCCTCGGTCGTGCCATTGGCTCTTGCACACTGGGGCAACGCATCCGGGTTCCAGCACCGCCAGCTGGTTCTCGGCAGTGTTCTTGTCACAGGTACTCCCTCGTGCCAAGCCTGGTTTCAGCACCGTCAGCTGTTTCCGGGTTGTGTCAACTTCACTGAGACGCCTATGCTTGCCCCGTCGTGGGGCGGTCGAGTTAGCCAACTCCAGGGTGCCTCCAGTTTAGGAGCTTCCTATGTGGGCTGCGTGAACTGGTAGTCAAGGCTGGTTCTGTAGTGCCAGTAGGCCCAGCTCCCCCTGTAGGACTGTTGGGGTTCAGGTAACTGCGGCTGCCTCGCGGCCTAGCTGTTCTCTCCTCTCCTGTGGGCCTTGGGGTCCACCACCTGGTTCCAGCACCGTCAGCTGGTTCCGGGCCGAGCCTTTGGCTTAGGTGCCTCCTCCTGGGTATCCGAGTTCCGCCAACGCCAGGCGGTCCTTGGTAGTGCTTTTAAGCGCGGGCACCTACAGCTTAGTAACCGGGTTCCAGCACCGTCAGCTGGTCCTCGGTCGTGCCATTGGCTCTTGCACACTGGGGCAACGCATCCGGGTTCCAGCACCGCCAGCTGGTTCTCGGCAGTGTTCTTGTCACAGGTACTCCCTCGTGCCAAGCCTGGTTTCAGCACCGTCAGCTGTTTCCGGGTTGTGTCAACTTCACTGAGACGCCTATGCTTGCCCCGTCGTGGGGCGGTCGAGTTAGCCAACTCCAGGGTGCCTCCAGTTTAGGAGCTTCCTATGTGGGCTGCGTGAACTGGTAGTCAAGGCTGGTTCTGTAGTGCCAGTAGGCCCAGCTCCCCCTGTAGGACTGTTGGGGTTCGGTAACTGCGGCTGCCTCGCGGCCTAGCTGTTCTCTCCTCTCCTGTGGGCCTTGGGGTCCACCACCTGGTTCCAGCACCGTCAGCTGGTTCCGGGCCGAGCCTTTGGCTTAGGTGCCTCCTCCTGGGTATCCGTGTTCCGCCAACGCCAGGCGGTCCTTGGTAGTGCTTTTAAGCGCGGGCACCTACAGCTTAGCAACCGGGTTCCAGCACCGTCAGCTGGTCCTCGGTCGTGCCATTGGCTCTTGCACACTGGGGCAACGCATCCGGGTTCCAGCACCGCCAGCTGGTTCTCGGCAGTGTTCTTGTCACAGGTACTCCCTCGTGCCAAGCCTGGTTTCAGCACCGTCAGCTGTTTCCGGGTTGTGTCAACTTCACTGAGACGCCTATGCTTGCCCCGTCGTGGGGCGGTCGAGTTAGCCAACTCCAGGGTGCCTCCAGTTTAGGAGCTTCCTATGTGGGCTGCGTGAACTGGTAGTCAAGGCTGGTTCTGTAGTGCCAGTAGGCCCAGCTCCCCCTGTAGGACTGTTGGGGTTCGGTAACTGCGGCTGCCTCGCGGCCTAGCTGTTCTCTCCTCTCCTGTGGGCCTTGGGGTCCACCACCTGGTTCCAGCACCGTCAGCTGGTTCCGGGCCGAGCCTTTGGCTTAGGTGCCTCCTCCTGGGTATCCGAGTTCCGCCAACGCCAGGCGGTCCTTGGTAGTGCTTTTAAGCGCGGGCACCTACAGCTTAGTAACCGGGTTCCAGCACCGTCAGCTGGTCCTCGGTCGTGCCATTGGCTCTTGCACACTGGGGCAACGCATCCGGGTTCCAGCACCGCCAGCTGGTTCTCGGCAGTGTTCTTGTCACAGGTACTCCCTCGTGCCAAGCCTGGTTTCAGCACCGTCAGCTGTTTCCGGGTTGTGTCAACTTCACTGAGACGCCTATGCTTGCCCCGTCGTGGGGCGGTCGAGTTAGCCAACTCCAGGGTGCCTCCAGTTTAGGAGCTTCCTATGTGGGCTGCGTGAACTGGTAGTCAAGGCTGGTTCTGTAGTGCCAGTAGGCCCAGCTCCCCCTGTAGGACTGTTGGGGTTCGGTAACTGCGGCTGCCTCGCGGCCTAGCTGTTCTCTCCTCTCCTGTGGGCATTGGGGTCCACCACCTGGTTCCAGCACCGTCAGCTGGTTCTCGGCAGTGTCTTTTGCTCTTGTACCTTCTGCTCCCCATCCTGGTTCCAGTACCGTCAGCTGGTTCCGGGCAGAGCCTTTGGCTTAGGTGCCTCCTTCTGGGTATCCAAGTTCCACCAATGTCAGGTGGTCCTTGGTAGTGCTTTCAGGCACGGGTACCTCCTGCTTAGTAACCGGGTTCCAGTAACGTCAGCTGGTCCTTGGTAGTTCCATTGGCTCTTGGACATTCGGCTACCCATCCGGGTTCCAGTACCGTCAGCTGGTTCTCGGCAGTGTCTTTTGCTCTTGTACCTTCTGCTCCCCATCCTGGTTCCAGTAACGTCATCTGGTTCCGGGCAGAGCCTTTGGCTTAGGTGCCTCCTTCTGGGTATCCGAGTTCCGCCAACGTCAGGCGGTCCTTGGTAGTGCTTTTTAGCACGGGTACCTCCTGCTTAGTAACCGGGTTCCAGTAACGTCAGCTGGTCCTCGGTAGTTCCATAGGCTCTTGAACCTTCGGGTAGCCATCCGAGTTCCAGTTCCATCAGCTGGTTCTTGGCATTTTCTCAGCCTTCTTGTACCTTCTGCTACATTTCCAAGTTGAAGACCCTAACGTCGACAACCCGGAAGACCACCCCGATGACGACGACCCGGAAGACCACCCCGATGACGACGACGACGACGACGGCGGAGACGACGACGGCTGAGACGACGACGGCGGAGATGACGACACTGGAGACGAAGACCCTGGAGACGACAACATGGAAGACCGAGAAGCAGAAGAACAAGAGGCTGCAGAACAAAGAGCAGAAGAACATTAAGCATAAGACTTAATATCAGAGCAAAAGATATTATCTAAATTATATGCAGAAGAAGACTAAGCAGTGTATGGGGGTGAGTCCGTTCCTCCTCGTGGTGCCCCTGGATAAAGCCTGATGCTGCAGGCCAAACTGAACGCGGACAAATGTAACTTTTGTGACTGGCAGAACGGAAGGTGTAATCTTCCAACTTTTATAGATAACAACTACGGGAATGCCTGTCACAAATGAGAATATGATGAAGAAGTAGAATAGGAAGAATAATAACAGTGGAATAAAAAGAATATGTAGAATAGGAAGAATAATAATAGTTGAAGAAAATGAATATGAAGAATGTAATAAAAAAAAAAAATAGGTAGAAGATGAAGAAGAAGATGAATAAGGTGAAGAAGTTGATGTCAAGGATGCTGATGATGATGAAGATGAAAGTGTGGGAAAAGAAAAAAAAAAAAAAAAAAAGAAGGGGAAGGGCGTGGAATAGTGAAACATCAATATCTGACAAAATAAAAAAAATTTACATACTCAATATCTTTTTCAATCCGAACGTCTTTAAAAAAAAAAAAAAAACATGCTATTCTATTTGATTGGACTAATCCTCATTGCCTTTAATGTCTCCGCCACCTCCCCCATACATCCTACATTATTCTTAGTTGTTTTCCTTCAGGTAGAATGAACCTACAAGGAAAGAAAGGGTTTATTTTAATTCCGATATTTTGGTCCCATTGACTTGCATTGGGATCGGGTATCGGTATCGGCGATATCCGATATTTTTTGAATATCGGCCGATCCAAACCGATACCGATACTTTCCGATATCGGAAGGTATCGCTCAACACTACCTACATCATGTGGCAAACCGGTGAGCATGTGGCTCTATTAGTATAGGAGATACCTGAAAACATATCACACTTTTCATCATAGTGCTTTTACCAATGCATAAAATGCATGGAGAAGTCATTTCGAATGACTGGTCCTCAGTGTTGTGAGAACAATGACTGGTTAAAATTTTTGGTGGTTTCTTGTTCAGTCCATAGGCCTACATCATGTGGCAAACCGGTGAGCAAGTGGCTCTATTAGTATAGGAGATACCTGAAAACATATCACCCTTTTCATCATAGTGCTTTTACCAATGCATAAAATGCATGGAGAAGTCATTTCGAATGACTGGTCCTCAGTGTTGTGAGAACGATGACTAGTTAAAATTTTTGGTGGTTTCTTGTTCAGTCCATAGGCCTACATCATGTGGCAAACCGGTGAGCATGTGGCTCTATTAGTATAGGAGATACCTGAAAACATATCACACTTTTCATCATAGTGCTTTTACCAATGCATAAAATGCATGGAGAAGTCATTTCGAATGACTGGTCCTCAGTGTTGTGAGAACGATGACTGGTTAAAATTTTTGGTGGTTTCTTGTTCAGTCCATAGGCCTACATCATGTGGCAAACCGGTGAGCATGTGGCTCTATTAGTATAGGAGATACCTGAAAACATATCACACTTTTCATCATAGTGGTTTTACCAATGCATAAAATGCATGGAGAAGTCATTTCGAATGACTGGTCCTCAGTGTTGTGAGAACGATGACTGGTTAAAATTTTTGGTGGTTTCTTGTTCAGTCCATAGGCCTACATCATGTGGCAAACCGGTGAGCATGTGGCGCTATTAGTATAGGAGATACCTGAAAACATATCACACTTTTCATCATAGTGCTTTTACCAATGCATAAAATGCATGGAGAAGTCATTTCGAATGACTGGTCCTCAGTGTTGTGAGAACGATGACTGGTTAAAATTTTTGGTGGTTTCTTGTTCAGTCCATAGGCCTACATCATGTGGCAAACCGGTGAGCATGTGGCTCTATTAGTATAGGAGATACCTGAAAACATATCACACTTTTCATCATAGTGCTTTTACCAATGCATAAAATGCATGGAGAAGTCATTTCGAATGACTGGTCCTCAGTGTTGTGAGAACAATGACTGGTTAAAATTTTTGGTGGTTTCTTGTTCAGTCCATAGGCCTACATCATGTGGCAAACCGGTGAGCATGTGGCTCTATTAGTATAGGAGATACCTGACAACTAGTGTTGAGCGATACCTTCCGATATCGGAAAGTATCGGTATCGGTTTGGATCGGCCGATATTCAAAAAATATCGGATATCGCCGATACCGATACCCGATCCCAATGCAAGTCAATGGGACCAAAATATCGGAATTAAAATAAACCCTTTCTTTCCTTGTAGGTTCATTCTACCTGAAGGAAAACAACTAAGAATAATGTAGGATGTATGGGGGAGGTGGCGGAGACATTAAAGGCAATGAGGATTAGTCCAATCAAATAGAATAGCATGTTTTTTTTTTTTTTTTAAAGAAGTTCGGATTGAAAAAGATATTGAGTATGTAAATTTTTTTTATTTTGTCAGATATTGATGTTTCACTATTCCACGCCCTTCCCCTTCTTTTTTTTCTTTTTTTTTTTTCTTTTCCCACACTTTCATCTTCATCATCATCAGCATCCTTGACATCAACTTCTTCACCTTATTCATCTTCTTCTTCATCTTCTACCTATTTTTTTTTTTATTACATTCTTCATATTCATTTTCTTCAACTATTATTATTCTTCCTATTCTACATATTCTTTTTATTCCACTGTTATTATTCTTCCTATTCTACTTCTTCATCATATTCTCATTTGTGACAGGCATTCCCGTAGTTGTTATCTATAAAAGTTGGAAGATTACACCTTCCGTTCTGCCAGTCACAAAAGTTACATTTGTCCGCGTTCAGTTTGGCCTGCAGCATCAGGCTTTATCCAGGGGCACCACGAGGAGGAACGGACTCACCCCCATACACTGCTTAGTCTTCTTCTGCATATAATTTAGATAATATCTTTTGCTCTGATATTAAGTCTTATGCTTAATGTTCTTCTGCTCTTTGTTCTGCAGCCTCTTGTTCTTCTGCTTCTCGGTCTTCCATGTTGTCGTCTCCAGGGTCTTCGTCTCCAGTGTCGTCATCTCCGCCGTCGTCGTCTCAGCCGTCGTCGTCTCCGCCGTCGTCGTCGTCGTCGTCATCGGGGTGGTCTTCCGGGTCGTCGTCATCGGGGTGGTCTTCCGGGTTGTCGACGTTAGGGTCTTCAACTTGGAAATGTAGCAGAAGGTACAAGAAGGCTGAGAAAATGCCAAGAACCAGCTGATGGAACTGGAACTCGGATGGCTACCCGAAGGTTCAAGAGCCTATGGAACTACCGAGGACCAGCTGACGTTACTGGAACCCGGTTACTAAGCAGGAGGTACCCGTGCTAAAAAGCACTACCAAGGACCGCCTGACGTTGGCGGAACTCGGATACCCAGAAGGAGGCACCTAAGCCAAAGGCTCTGCCCGGAACCAGATGACGTTACTGGAACCAGGATGGGGAGCAGAAGGTACAAGAGCAAAAGACACTGCCGAGAACCAGCTGACGGTACTGGAACCCGGATGGGTAGCCGAATGTCCAAGAGCCAATGGAACTACCAAGGACCAGCTGACGTTACTGGAACCCGGTTACTAAGCAGGAGGTACCCGTGCCTGAAAGCACTACCAAGGACCACCTGACATTGGTGGAACTTGGATACCCAGAAGGAGGCACCTAAGCCAAAGGCTCTGCCCGGAACCAGCTGACGGTACTGGAACCAGGATGGGGAGCAGAAGGTACAAGAGCAAAAGACACTGCCGAGAACCAGCTGACGGTGCTGGAACCAGGTGGTGGACCCGAAGGCCCACAGGAGAGGAGAGAACAGCTAGGCCGCGAGGCAGCCGCAGTTACCGAACCCCAACAGTCCTACAGGGGGAGCTGGGCCTACTGGCACTACAGAACCAGCCTTGACTACCAGTTCACGCAGCCCACATAGGAAGCTCCTAAACTGGAGGCACCCTGGAGTTGGCTAACTCGACCGCCCCACGACGGGGCAAGCATAGGCGTCTCAGTGAAGTTGACACAACCCGGAAACAGCTGACGGTGCTGAAACCAGGCTTGGCACGAGGGAGTACCTGTGACAAGAACACTGCCGAGAACCAGCTGGCGGTGCTGGAACCCGGATGCGTTGCCCCAGTGTGCAAGAGCCAATGGCACGACCGAGGACCAGCTGACGGTGCTGGAACCCGGTTACTAAGCTGTAGGTGCCCGCGCTTAAAAGCACTACCAAGGACCGCCTGGCGTTGGCGGAACTCGGATACCCAGGAGGAGGCACCTTAGCCAAAGGCTCGGCCCGGAACCAGCTGACGGTGCTGGAACCAGGTGGTGGACCCCAAGGCCCACAGGAGAGGAGAGAACAGCTAGGCCGCGAGGCAGCCGCAGTTACCGAACCCCAACAGTCCTACAGGGGGAGCTGGGCCTACTGGCACTACAGAACCAGCCTTGACTACCAGTTCACGCAGCCCACATAGGAAGCTCCTAAACTGGAGGCACCCTGGAGTTGGCTAACTCGACCGCCCCACGACGGGGCAAGCATAGGCGTCTCAGTGAAGTTGACACAACCCGGAAACAGCTGACGGTGCTGAAACCAGGCTTGGCACGAGGGAGTACCTGTGACAAGAACACTGCCGAGAACCAGCTGGCGGTGCTGGAACCCGGATGCGTTGCCCCAGTGTGCAAGAGCCAATGGCACGACCGAGGACCAGCTGACGGTGCTGGAACCCGGTTACTAAGCTGTAGGTGCCCGCGCTTAAAAGCACTACCAAGGACCGCCTGGCGTTGGCGGAACTCGGATACCCAGGAGGAGGCACCTTAGCCAAAGGCTCGGCCCGGAACCAGCTGACGGTGCTGGAACCAGGTGGTGGACCCCAAGGCCCACAGGAGAGGAGAGAACAGCTAGGCCGCGAGGCAGCCGCAGTTACCGAACCCCAACAGTCCTACAGGGGGAGCTGGGCCTACTGGCACTACAGAACCAGCCTTGACTACCAGTTCACGCAGCCCACATAGGAAGCTCCTAAACTGGAGGCACCCTGGAGTTGGCTAACTCGACCGCCCCACGACGGGGCAAGCATAGGCGTCTCAGTGAAGTTGACACAACCCGGAAACAGCTGACGGTGCTGAAACCAGGCTTGGCACGAGGGAGTACCTGTGACAAGAACACTGCCGAGAACCAGCTGGCGGTGCTGGAACCCGGATGCGTTGCCCCAGTGTGCAAGAGCCAATGGCACGACCGAGGACCAGCTGACGGTGCTGGAACCCGGTTACTAAGCTGTAGGTGCCCGCGCTTAAAAGCACTACCAAGGACCGCCTGGCGTTGGCGGAACTCGGATACCCAGGAGGAGGCACCTTAGCCAAAGGCTCGGCCCAGAACCAGCTGACGGTGCTGGAACCAGGTGGTGGACCCCAAGGCCCACAGGAGAGGAGAGAACAGCTAGGCCGCGAGGCAGCCGCAGTTACCGAACCCCAACAGTCCTACAGGGGGAGCTGGGCCTACTGGCACTACAGAACCAGCCTTGACTACCAGTTCACGCAGCCCACATAGGAAGCTCCTAAACTGGAGGCACCCTGGAGTTGGCTAACTCGACCGCCCCACGACGGGGCAAGCATAGGCGTCTCAGTGAAGTTGACACAACCCGGAAACAGCTGACGGTGCTGAAACCAGGCTTGGCACGAGGGAGTACCTGTGACAAGAACACTGCCGAGAACCAGCTGGCGGTGCTGGAACCCGGATGCGTTGCCCCAGTGTGCAAGAGCCAATGGCACGACCGAGGACCAGCTGACGGTGCTGGAACCCGGTTACTAAGCTGTAGGTGCCCGCGCTTAAAAGCACTACCAAGGACCGCCTGGCGTTGGCGGAACTCGGATACCCAGGAGGAGGCACCTTAGCCAAAGGCTCGGCCCGGAACCAGCTGACGGTGCTGGAACCAGGTGGTGGACCCGAAGGCCCACAGGAGAGGAGAGAACAGCTAGGCCGCGAGGCAGCCGCAGTTACCGAACCCCAACAGTCCTACAGGGGGAGCTGGGCCTACTGGCACTACAGAACCAGCCTTGACTACCAGTTCACGCAGCCCACATAGGAAGTTCCTAAACTGGAGGCACCCTGGAGTTGGCTAACTCGACCGCCCCACGACGGGGCAAGCATAGGCGTCTCAGTGAAGTTGACACAACCCGGAAACAGCTGACGGTGCTGAAACCAGGCTTGGCACGAGGGAGTACCTGTGACAAGAACACTGCCGAGAACCAGCTGGCGGTGCTGGAACCCGGATGCGTTGCCCCAGTGTGCAAGAGCCAATGGCACGACCGAGGACCAGCTGACGGTGCTGGAACCCGGTTACTAAGCTGTAGGTGCCCGCGCTTAAAAGCACTACCAAGGACCGCCTGGCGTTGGCGGAACTCGGATACCCAGGAGGAGGCACCTTAGCCAAAGGCTCGGCCCGGAACCAGCTGACGGTGCTGGAACCAGGTGGTGGACCCCAAGGCCCACAGGAGAGGAGAGAACAGCTAGGCCGCGAGGCAGCCGCAGTTACCGAACCCCAACAGTCCTACAGGGGGAGCTGGGCCTACTGGCACTACAGAACCAGCCTTGACTACCAGTTCACGCAGCCCACATAGGAAGCTCCTAAACTGGAGGCACCCTGGAGTTGGCTAACTCGACCGCCCCACGACGGGGCAAGCATAGGCGTCTCAGTGAAGTTGACACAACCCGGAAACAGCTGACGGTGCTGAAACCAGGCTTGGCACGAGGGAGTACCTGTGACAAGAACACTGCCGAGAACCAGCTGGCGGTGCTGGAACCCGGATGCGTTGCCCCAGTGTGCAAGAGCCAATGGCACGACCGAGGACCAGCTGACGGTGCTGGAACCCGGTTACTAAGCTGTAGGTGCCCGCGCTTAAAAGCACTACCAAGGACCGCCTGGCGTTGGCGGAACTCGGATACCCAGGAGGAGGCACCTTAGCCAAAGGCTCGGCCCGGAACCAGCTGACGGTGCTGGAACCAGGTGGTGGACCCCAAGGCCCACAGGAGAGGAGAGAACAGCTAGGCCGCGAGGCAGCCGCAGTTACCGAACCCCAACAGTCCTACAGGGGGAGCTGGGCCTACTGGCACTACAGAACCAGCCTTGACTACCAGTTCACGCAGCCCACATAGGAAGCTCCTAAACTGGAGGCACCCTGGAGTTGGCTAACTCGACCGCCCCACGACGGGGCAAGCATAGGCGTCTCAGTGAAGTTGACACAACCCGGAAACAGCTGACGGTGCTGAAACCAGGCTTGGCACGAGGGAGTACCTGTGACAAGAACACTGCCGAGAACCAGCTGGCGGTGCTGGAACCCGGATGCGTTGCCCCAGTGTGCAAGAGCCAATGGCACGACCGAGGACCAGCTGACGGTGCTGGAACCCGGTTACTAAGCTGTAGGTGCCCGCGCTTAAAAGCACTACCAAGGACCGCCTGGCGTTGGCGGAACTCGGATACCCAGGAGGAGGCACCTTAGCCAAAGGCTCGGCCCGGAACCAGCTGACGGTGCTGGAACCAGGTGGTGGACCCCAAGGCCCACAGGAGAGGAGAGAACAGCTAGGCCGCGAGGCAGCCGCAGTTACCGAACCCCAACAGTCCTACAGGGGGAGCTGGGCCTACTGGCACTACAGAACCAGCCTTGACTACCAGTTCACGCAGCCCACATAGGAAGCTCCTAAACTGGAGGCACCCTGGAGTTGGCTAACTCGACCGCCCCACGACGGGGCAAGCATAGGCGTCTCAGTGAAGTTGACACAACCCGGAAACAGCTGACGGTGCTGAAACCAGGCTTGGCACGAGGGAGTACCTGTGACAAGAACACTGCCGAGAACCAGCTGGCGGTGCTGGAACCCGGATGCGTTGCCCCAGTGTGCAAGAGCCAATGGCACGACCGAGGACCAGCTGACGGTGCTGGAACCCGGTTACTAAGCTGTAGGTGCCCGCGCTTAAAAGCACTACCAAGGACCGCCTGGCGTTGGCGGAACTCGGATACCCAGGAGGAGGCACCTTAGCCAAAGGCTCGGCCCGGAACCAGCTGACGGTGCTGGAACCAGGTGGTGGACCCCAAGGCCCACAGGAGAGGAGAGAACAGCTAGGCCGCGAGGCAGCCGCAGTTACCGAACCCCAACAGTCCTACAGGGGGAGCTGGGCCTACTGGCACTACAGAACCAGCCTTGACTACCAGTTCACGCAGCCCACATAGGAAGCTCCTAAACTGGAGGCACCCTGGAGTTGGCTAACTCGACCGCCCCACGACGGGGCAAGCATAGGCGTCTCAGTGAAGTTGACACAACCCGGAAACAGCTGACGGTGCTGAAACCAGGCTTGGCACGAGGGAGTACCTGTGACAAGAACACTGCCGAGAACCAGCTGGCGGTGCTGGAACCCGGATGCGTTGCCTTGCCTATTAAAGATTGTCTTCCTAGAGCCCCAACTAGCGGTGTTGGAGCAAAGGGTAAGCAGGGGGAGATGAGTGTAGGCCGAAGCCTGCACTGGAGGCAGCTTTGTGTCTGCGTTGCGTTTGCAGGACACTTTGCCGGCTACACACTGGGGGAACAGCTGGCGTTGCTGAACCCCACTAACACAATGGCGTGTGTTTTTATCTGTGCAGCTAGCACTTGCGGGCAAAAACTTGCGATGTTAGAGCCCGTGTTGAAGCAGGAGGAGGAGGAGAGGAGCAGAGTGTAGGCCGAAGCCTAGTTGAACCAATTTCAAAGGAAACCTTTAACCCCCCCCTCAGGTGTTACAAAGTACAAGAGACACACCTTGTGCAGTATTAATGCTGCACAAGTGAAAGGTTGCTCTATTAATTTGTCTACTTGCACACGCTGAATGAAAGACATACACAATTTACCCCATTCTACAGTAAAACTGTAGTGGATGCGTGACTTGGTTTTTTGATGAGACGCAGCACAGGTGTCCAAAATAACGCCTTGCTGCTTGGCGCAGCTTCCTGAGCGTTGTTATTTGCTGTACAGGAGTCTGCGCTCTTGTGTTATCCCTTGGCAATGCCCTGTTAGCGCTGCCCATCTTATGACCTCATTTCATGTTGGCCGGTGCGGTTAACGATGGCCATAAATCCCAGACCCACAGTGGCTTTTCCTAAAGTCACACTGCGGTGCTGGGATTCGTGGCCTTGAGCAGTAAATATTTTGGCCGCTCACACACGTCCTTACACCTGCTTCAGACTGGGCGGCCTCTGCTGATCCCTTCTCGCATGCCGCGGCCATGAGGCTGCACAGTCTGAAGAAGGCGGAAGGAGATGAGTTAAGACAGGCGAAGATATGCACTGCTCGTGCCCATCAATCACACCCTCGCAGTCAAAATAATTAAGACAACGAGGAGCATTTTATTCAGGCAGGGCGGACGAACAGGCGCAAGTAGCCAACCAATGATGTCAGAAGACGGGAAGCGCTACCAAGGGGGGTGCTGCGTATCATTAGAAAGGAAAGTCACACCTCAGGGACAGTGGAATGGTCTCAAAGAGACACATTTTGTACGTGTTGAGTTCCACGTGGGCAAGGAGAAAACGTCAGCCACCTTGTACAAATGCAGCAGTACTGCTGTACAAGGTGGCTGTTATACATAGAAACACCTGGGGGTGGTGGCCAGGCTCCCTTCAATTTCAGTTCATGTGCCTGCGTGGCGTTTGCAGGTCACGTTGCAAGCTACACAGCAGGGGAACAGCTGGCGTTGCTGAACCCCACTGACACATTGACTGGTGTTTTTCTCTGTGCAGATTGCATGTCCGGGCAAAAACTAGCGGTGTTAGAGCCCAGGGTCAGCAGGAGGAGGAGGAGAGGAGCAAAGTGTAGGCCGAAGCCTGCACTGGTGGCAGCTTTTGGTCGGTTGTGCCAGCGTGGCTTGTGCTGGACACGATGCCGGCTACACAGCGGGGGAACAGCTGGCGGTGCTGAACCACACTAACACATTGGCTGGTGTTTTTCTCTGTGCAGCTAGCATGTCCGGGCAGAAACTGGCGTTGTTTGAGCCCAGGGTCAGCAGGAGGAGGAGAGGAGCAAAGTGTAGGCCGAAGCCTGCACTGGTGGCAGCTTTTGTTCTGTTGTGCCAGCGTGGCTTGTGCTGGACACGTTGCCGACTACACAGCAGGGGAACAGCTGGCGGTGCTGAACCCCACTAACACATTGGCTGGTGTTTTTCTCTGTGCAGCTAGCATTTCCGGGCAAAAACTAGCGGTGTTTGAGCCCAGGGTCAGCAGGAGGAGTAGAGGAGCAGAGTGTTGGCCAAAGCCTAGTTGAACCAATTTCAAAGGTTACCTTTAACCCCCCCCTCAGGTGTTGCAAGGTACAAGAGCCACACCTTGAACAGCATTATTGATGCACAAGTCAAAGGTTGCTCTATTTAATTTTGCTCCTTGCACACGCTGAATTAAACACGTACACTATTTAGCCCATTATACTGTCAAACAGTAGTGGAGGCGTGACTACTAGTCTTTTTAAGGAGACGCAGCACAGGTGTACAAATTTACACCTAGGTGCTGTGCGCAGATTCCTTACCGTTGTTATTTGCAGTACAGGAAACTGCGCTCTTGTGTTATCCCTTGGCAATACCCTGTTAGTGCAGGCCGTCTCATGACCTCATTTCATGTTGGCCGGTGCGGTTAACGATGGCCATAAATCCCAGACCCACAGTGGCTTTTCCTAAAGTCACACTGCGGTGCTGGGATTCGTGGCCTTGTGCAGTAAATATGTTCGCCGCTCACACATGTCCTTACACCTGCTTCAGACTGGGCGGCCTCAGCTGATCCCTTATCGCATGCCGCGGCCATGAGGCCGCACAGTCAGAAGAAGGCGGAAGGAGGGGAGTGAAAACAGGGGAACATATGCACTGCTCGTGCCCATCAATCACACCCTCGCAGTCAAAATATATGAGACAACGGGGGGCGTTGTGTCGGGCAGGGGGGACGCACAGGCACAGCCAGCCAACCAATGATGTCAGGAGACGGGCAGCGCTAACAATGGGGGTGCTGCGTGTCATTAAAAAGGAAAGTCACACCTCAGGGACATTGTAATGGTCTGTAATGAGACACATTTTGTACTTGTTGAGTTCCACGTGTGCAAGGAGAAAAAGTCAGCCACCTTGTACAAATGCAGCAGTACTGCTGTACAAGGTGGCTGTTATACATAGAAACACCTGGGGGGGTGGGGGGCAGGCTCCCTTCAATTTCAGTTCATGTGCCTGCGTGGCGTTTGCAGGTCACGTTGCAAGCTACACAGCAGGGGAACAGCTGGCGTTGCTGAACCCCACTGACACATTGACTGGTGTTTTTCTCTGTGCAGATTGCATGTCCGGGCAAAAACTAGCGGTGTTAGAGCCCAGGGTCAGCAGGAGGAGGAGGAGAGGAGCAAAGTGTAGGCCGAAGCCTGCACTGGTGGCAGCTTTTGGTCGGTTGTGCCAGCGTGGCTTGTGCTGGACACGATGCCGGCTACACAGCGGGGGAACAGCTGGCGGTGCTGAACCACACTAACACATTGGCTGGTGTTTTTCTCTGTGCAGCTAGCATGTCCGGGCAGAAACTGGCGTTGTTTGAGCCCAGGGTCAGCAGGAGGAGGAGAGGAGCAAAGTGTAGGCCGAAGCCTGCACTGGTGGCAGCTTTTGTTCTGTTGTGCCAGCGTGGCTTGTGCTGGACACGTTGCCGACTACACAGCAGGGGAACAGCTGGCGGTGCTGAACCCCACTAACACATTGGCTGGTGTTTTTCTCTGTGCAGCTAGCATTTCCGGGCAAAAACTAGCGGTGTTTGAGCCCAGGGTCAGCAGGAGGAGTAGAGGAGCAGAGTGTTGGCCAAAGCCTAGTTGAACCAATTTCAAAGGTTACCTTTAACCCCCCCCTCAGGTGTTGCAAGGTACAAGAGCCACACCTTGAACAGCATTAATGATGCACAAGTCAAAGGTTGCTCTATTTAATTTTGCTCCTTGCACACGCTGAATTAAACACGTACACTATTTAGCCCATTATACTGTCAAACAGTTGTGGAGGCGTGACTTGTCTTTTTAACGAGACGCAGCACAGGTGTCAAAATTTGCACCTAGGTACTGGGCGCAGATTCCTGAGCGTTGTTATTTGCTGTACAGGAGTCTGCGCTATTGTGATCCCTTGGCCATGCGCTGTGAGCGCTTCCTGTCTTCTGACCTCATTTCATGTCGGCCGTTGCGGTTAGCGATGGACATGAATCCCAGACCCACAGTGTGTTTTTAAAAAATCACACTGCGGTGCTGGGATTCGTGCCCTGGTGCACTAAATATGTTTGCCGCTCACACATGTCCTTACACCTGCTTCAGACTGGGCGGCCTCATCTGATCCCTTATCGCCTGCCGCGGCCATGAGGACACCCAGTCTGAAGAAGGCGGAAGGAGATGAGTGAACACAGGCAAACATATGCACTGCACATGCCCATCAATCACACCCTCGCTGTCCAAAAAAATAAGACACCGAGGGCCGTTGTTTCGAGCAGGGGAGATGCACAGGCGCAGCCAGCTAACCAATGATGTCAAAAGACGGGCAGCGCTAACAAGGGTGGTGCTGCGTGTCATTACAAAGGAAAGTCACACCTCAGGGACATTGTAATGGTCTCTAATGAGACACATTTTGTACGTGTTGAGTTCCACGTGGGCAAGGAGAAAAAGTCAGCCACCTCGTACAAATGCAGCAGTACTGCTGTACAAGGTGGCTGATATACATAGAAACACCTGTGGGTGGGGGGCAGGCTCCCTTCAATTTCAGTTCATGTGCCTGCGTGGCGTTTGCAGGTCACGTTGCAAGCTACACAGCAGGGGAACAGCTGGCGTTGCTGAACCCCACTGACACATTGACTGGTGTTTTTCTCTGTGCAGATTGCATGTCCGGGCAAAAACTAGCGGTGTTAGAGCCCAGGGTCAGCAGGAGGAGGAGGAGAGGAGCAAAGTGTAGGCCGAAGCCTGCACTGGTGGCAGCTTTTGGTCGGTTGTGCCAGCGTGGCTTGTGCTGGACACGATGCCGGCTACACAGCGGGGGAACAGCTGGCGGTGCTGAACCACACTAACACATTGGCTGGTGTTTTTCTCTGTGCAGCTAGCATGTCCGGGCAGAAACTGGCGTTGTTTGAGCCCAGGGTCAGCAGGAGGAGGAGAGGAGCAAAGTGTAGGCCGAAGCCTGCACTGGTGGCAGCTTTTGTTCTGTTGTGCCAGCGTGGCTTGTGCTGGACACGTTGCCGACTACACAGCAGGGGAACAGCTGGCGGTGCTGAACCCCACTAACACATTGGCTGGTGTTTTTCTCTGTGCAGCTAGCATTTCCGGGCAAAAACTAGCGGTGTTTGAGCCCAGGGTCAGCAGGAGGAGTAGAGGAGCAGAGTGTAGGCCGAAGCCTAGTTGAACCAATTTCAAAGGTTACCTTTCACCCCCCCCTCAGGTGTTGCAAGGTACAAGAGCCACACCTTGAACAGCATTAATGATGCACAAGTCAAAGGTTGCTCTATTTAATTTTGCTCCTTGCACACGCTGAATTAAACACGTACACTATTTAGCCCATTATACTGTCAAACAGTTGTGGAGGCGTGACTTGTCTTTTTAACGAGACGCAGCACAGGTGTCAAAATTTGCACCTAGGTACTGGGCGCAGATTCCTGAGCGTTGTTATTTGCTGTACAGGAGTCTGCGCTATTGTGATCCCTTGGCCATGCGCTGTGAGCGCTTCCTGTCTTCTGACCTCATTTCATGTCGGCCGTTGCGGTTAGCGATGGACATGAATCCCAGACCCACAGTGTGTTTTTAAAAAATCACACTGCGGTGCTGGGATTCGTGCCCTGGTGCACTAAATATGTTTGCCGCTCACACATGTCCTTACACCTGCTTCAGACTGGGCGGCCTCATCTGATCCCTTATCGCCTGCCGCGGCCATGAGGACACCCAGTCTGAAGAAGGCGGAAGGAGATGAGTGAACACAGGCAAACATATGCACTGCACATGCCCATCAATCACACCCTCGCTGTCCAAAAAAATAAGACACCGAGGGCCGTTGTTTCGAGCAGGGGAGATGCACAGGCGCAGCCAGCTAACCAATGATGTCAAAAGACGGGCAGCGCTAACAAGGGTGGTGCTGCGTGTCATTACAAAGGAAAGTCACACCTCAGGGACATTGTAATGGTCTCTAATGAGACACATTTTGTACGTGTTGAGTTCCACGTGGGCAAGGAGAAAAAGTCAGCCACCTCGTACAAATGCAGCAGTACTGCTGTACAAGGTGGCTGATATACATAGAAACACCTGTGGGTGGGGGGCAGGCTCCCTTCAATTTCAGTTCATGTGCCTGCGTGGCGTTTGCAGGTCACGTTGCAAGCTACACAGCAGGGGAACAGCTGGCGTTGCTGAACCCCACTGACACATTGACTGGTGTTTTTCTCTGTGCAGATTGCATGTCCGGGCAAAAACTAGCGGTGTTAGAGCCCAGGGTCAGCAGGAGGAGGAGGAGAGGAGCAAAGTGTAGGCCGAAGCCTGCACTGGTGGCAGCTTTTGGTCGGTTGTGCCAGCGTGGCTTGTGCTGGACACGATGCCGGCTACACAGCGGGGGAACAGCTGGCGGTGCTGAACCACACTAACACATTGGCTGGTGTTTTTCTCTGTGCAGCTAGCATGTCCGGGCAGAAACTGGCGTTGTTTGAGCCCAGGGTCAGCAGGAGGAGGAGAGGAGCAAAGTGTAGGCCGAAGCCTGCACTGGTGGCAGCTTTTGTTCTGTTGTGCCAGCGTGGCTTGTGCTGGACACGTTGCCGACTACACAGCAGGGGAACAGCTGGCGGTGCTGAACCCCACTAACACATTGGCTGGTGTTTTTCTCTGTGCAGCTAGCATTTCCGGGCAAAAACTAGCGGTGTTTGAGCCCAGGGTCAGCAGGAGGAGTAGAGGAGCAGAGTGTAGGCCGAAGCCTAGTTGAACCAATTTCAAAGGTTACCTTTAACCCCCCCCTCAGGTGTTGCAAGGTACAAGAGCCACACCTTGAACAGCATTAATGATGCACAAGTCAAAGGTTGCTCTATTTAATTTTGCTCCTTGCACACGCTGAATTAAACACGTACACTATTCAGCCCATTATACTGTCAAACAGTTGTGGAGGCGTGACTTGTCTTTTTAACGAGACGCAGCACAGGTGTCAAAATTTGCACCTAGGTACTGGGCGCAGATTCCTGAGCGTTGTTATTTGCTGTACAGGAGTCTGCGCTATTGTGATCCCTTGGCCATGCGCTGTGAGCGCTTCCTGTCTTCTGACCTCATTTCATGTCGGCCGTTGCGGTTAGCGATGGACATGAATCCCAGACCCACAGTGTGTTTTTAAAAAATCACACTGCGGTGCTGGGATTCGTGCCCTGGTGCACTAAATATGTTTGCCGCTCACACATGTCCTTACACCTGCTTCAGACTGGGCGGCCTCATCTGATCCCTTATCGCCTGCCGCGGCCATGAGGACACCCAGTCTGAAGAAGGCGGAAGGAGATGAGTGAACACAGGCAAACATATGCACTGCACATGCCCATCAATCACACCCTCGCTGTCCAAAAAAATAAGACACCGAGGGCCGTTGTTTCGAGCAGGGGAGATGCACAGGCGCAGCCAGCTAACCAATGATGTCAAAAGACGGGCAGCGCTAACAAGGGTGGTGCTGCGTGTCATTACAAAGGAAAGTCACACCTCAGGGACATTGTAATGGTCTCTAATGAGACACATTTTGTACGTGTTGAGTTCCACGTGGGCAAGGAGAAAAAGTCAGCCACCTCGTACAAATGCAGCAGTACTGCTGTACAAGGTGGCTGATATACATAGAAACACCTGTGGGTGGGGGGCAGGCTCCCTTCAATTTCAGTTCATGTGCCTGCGTGGCGTTTGCAGGTCACGTTGCAAGCTACACAGCAGGGGAACAGCTGGCGTTGCTGAACCCCACTGACACATTGACTGGTGTTTTTCTCTGTGCAGATTGCATGTCCGGGCAAAAACTAGCGGTGTTAGAGCCCAGGGTCAGCAGGAGGAGGAGGAGAGGAGCAAAGTGTAGGCCGAAGCCTGCACTGGTGGCAGCTTTTGGTCGGTTGTGCCAGCGTGGCTTGTGCTGGACACGATGCCGGCTACACAGCGGGGGAACAGCAGGCGGTGCTGAACCCCACTAACACATTGGCTGGTGTTTTTCTCTGTGCAGCTAGCATGTCCGGGCAGAAACTGGCGTTGTTTGAGCCCAGGGTCAGCAGGAGGAGGAGAGGAGCAAAGTGTAGGCCGAAGCCTGCACTGGTGGCAGCTTTTGGTCGGTTGTGCCAGCGTGGCTTGTGCTGGACACGTTGCCGACTACACAGCAGGGGAACAGCTGGCGGTGCTGAACCCCACTAACACATTGGCTGGTGTTTTTCTCTGTGCAGCTAGCATTTCCGGGCAAAAACTAGCGGTGTTTGAGCCCAGGGTCAGCAGGAGGAGGAGAGGAGCAGAGTGTAGGCCGAAGCCTAGTTGAACCAATTTCAAAGGTTACCTTTAACCCCCCCCTCAGGTGTTGCAAGGTACAAGAGCCACACCTTGTGCAGCATTAATGCTGCACAAGTAAAAGGTTGCTCTATTTGTTTTGCTCCTTGCACACGCTGACTAAAACACGTACACTATTTAGCCCATTATACTGTCAAACAGTTGTGGAGGCGTGACTTGTCTTTTTAACGAGACGCAGCACAGGTGTCAAAATTTGCACCTAGGTACTGGGCGCAGATTCCTGAGCGTTGTTATTTGCTGTACAGGAGTCTGCGCTATTGTGATCCCTTGGCCATGCGCTGTGAGCGCTTCCTGTCTTCTGACCTCATTTCATGTCGGCCGTTGCGGTTAGCGATGGACATGAATCCCAGACCCACAGTGTGTTTTCAAAAAATCACACTGCGTGGCTGGGATTCGTGGCCTTGTGCAGTAAATAGGTTTGCCGCTTACACATGTCCTTACACCTGCTCCAGACTGGGCGGTCTCAGCTGATCCCTTATCGCCTACCACGGCCAGGAGGCCGCACAGTCTGAAGAAGGCGGAAGGAGATGAGTTAAGACAGGCGAACATATGCACTGCTCGTGCCCATAAACCACACCCTCGCTGACAAAATAAATATGACAACGAGGGGCGTTGTTTCTAGCAGGGCGGATGCACAGGCGCAGCCAGCTAACCATGATGACAAAAGACGGGAAACGCTACCAAGGGGGGTGCTGCGTATCATTACAAAGGAAAGTCACACCTCAGGGACAGTGGAATGGTCTCAATGAGACACATTTTGTACGTGTTGAGTTCCACGTGGGCAAGGAGAAAAAGTCAGCCACCTTGTACAAATGCAGCAGTACTGCTGTACTAGGTGGCTGTTATACATAGAAACACCTGGGGGGGTGGGGCCAGGTTCCCTTTTAATTTCAGTTCCTGTGCCTGCATGGCGTTTGCAGGTCACGTTGCCGGCTACACAGCAGGGGAACAGCTGGCGTTGCTGAACCCCACTAACACATTGGCTGGTGTTTTTCTCTGTGCAGCTAGCACTTCCGGGCAAAAACTAGCGGTGTTTGAGCCCAGGGTCAGCAGGAGGAGGAGAGGAGCAGAGTGTAGGCCGAAGCCTGCACTGGTGGCAGCTTTTGTTCTGTTGTGCCAGCGTGGCTTGTGCTGGACACGTTGCCGACTACACAGCAGGGGAACAGCTGGCGGTGCTGAACCCCACTGACACATCACCTAGTGTTTTTTTCTGTGTAGACAACACTTCCAGGTGGCAACTGACAGTGTTGAAACCCAGGGAATCAAAGAGGAGCAGAGTGTAGGCCGAAGCCTGCAGTGGAGCAAGTTGAAAGGGAACCTTTAACCCCCCCCCCCAGGCATTTGTTGCTGAAAGAGCCATCTTGTACAGCAGTAATACTGCACATGGAAAATGGTGGCTCCGAAAATTATGCTCCTTGCAAACGCTGAAGTACACACTCATATAATGTGTCCCCTCACACCGTCAAACCATCCCGGAAGTGGGACTTTCCTTTGTAATGTGACACAGCACAGCCGTCATTCCAACCCCCTTGGTGCCGGGCACCACCTCCTCAACGTTGTTTGGTTCTGTCACGGAGCCCGCACTGTAATGTTATCCCTTGGCCATGCACAGTTAGCGGTGCCCGTCTTCTGACATCATGTAGGTGTCAGGCTGGCAGTGCCTGTGCGTCCAAGCTGCCCGAGATCCAACCTTGCAGTGTCATCTAATGTAGTCCCACTGCGGGCCAGGGATCCATGGGCATGCGCAGTGCATATCATCGCCTCTCACTCACCTCCTTCCTGCTTCTTCAGACTGTGCGGCGTCACGGCCGTGGCATGCTATTAGGGATCAGCTGACGCCGCCTAGTCTGAAGAAGCGTGAAGAAGGGGAGTGAGAGGCTAGTATATGCACTGCGCATGGCCATGGATACCAGGCCCACTGTGGGATCACATTAGACGACACTGCGAGGTGTGATTTCGGGCAGCGTGGACGCACAGGCGCAGCCAGGACGACAACAAATGATGTCAGAGGACGGGCAGCGCAAACTGTGCATGGCCAAGGGATAACATAACAGCGCAGGGTCCATGACGGAATCAAACAACGCTAAGGAGGCAGCGCACGGTGCCAAGGGGGTAGCAATGACGGCTGTGCTGCGTCACATTACAAAGGAAAGTCCCACCTCCAGGACGGTTGGACGGTGTGAGGGGACACATTACATGAGTGTGTAGTTCAGCGTTTGCAAGGAGCATAATTTCAAGAGCGACCTTTCCCTTGTGCAGTATTAGTGCTGCACATGGTGGCTCTTTCAGTAACAAACGCCTAGGGGGGGGGGGACAGGTCCCCTTACATTTTAGTTGTGCCAGCGTGGCGGTCGCATGACACGTTGCCGGATACACAGCTGGGGATCAGCTGACGTTACTGAACCCCAATAACAGAGGAGCGACTGTTGACTGTGCACACAGCACTTCCAGGCACCAACTGGCGGTGTTAGAGCCCAGGGACAGCAGGAGGAGCAGATTGGAGGTATTGCCGCACACACAGCTGGGGATCAGCTGACGTTACTGAACCCCAATAACAGAGGAGCGACTGTTGACTGTGCACACAGCACTTCCAGGCACCAACTGGCGGTGTTAGAGCCCAGGGACAGCAGGAGGAGCAGATTGGAGGTATTGCCGCACACACAGCTGGGGATCAGCTGACGTTACTGAACCCCAATAACAGAGGAGCGACTGTTGACTGTGCACACAGCACTTCCAGGCACCAACTGGCGGTGTTAGAGCCCAGGGACAGCAGGAGGAGCAGAGGAACAGAGTGTAGGCCGAAGCCTGATTGGAGCAAGTTGAAAGGAAACCTTTAACCCCCCCCCCCAAGACGTTTGTAGCTGAAAGAGCCATGTTGTGCAGCACTAAGGATGCAAAAGGAAAAGGTTGCTCTTTTAATTATGCTCCTTGCAAACACCGAAGTAAACACTAAAAATGTGTCCCTTTATACCGTTAAACCGTTCCGGAGGTGCGAATTTCCTTCGTAATGGGACACAGCACAGCTGTCATTCCTATCCCCTTGATGCCGTGCGCTGCCTCCTCAGCGTTGTTTTAAGCTGCCACGGAGCCTGCGCTGTTCTGTTAGCCCTTGGCCATGCCCAATTAGCGCTGCCTGTCTTCTGACATAATTTGGTGTCAGGCTGTCAGTGCCTGTGCGTCCACGCTGCTCCAGATCCCACCTCGCAGTCTCATCTAACGTAATCCCACTGCGGGCCTTGGAACCATGGGCATGCACAGTGCATAACCTCGACTCTCACTCCCCTCCTTCCCTCTTCTTCAGACTGTGCGGTGTCACGGCCGTGGCATGCTAGGGATCAGCTGACGGCGCACAGTCTAAAGAAGGCGGAGGGAAATGAGCGAGAGCCCGAGGGGAAGATATGCACTGCGCATGCCCATGGATCCCAGGCCCGCAGTGTGACTCAATCAGAAGACACTGCGAGGCGGGATCTCGGGCACCGCGGCCGCACAGGCGCAGCCAGCCTGACACCAAATTATGTCAGAAGACAGGCAGCGCAAATAGGGCATGCCCAAGGGATAACAGAACAGCGCAGGCTCCGTGACAGCTTAAAACAACGCTGAGGAGGCAGCGCATGGCACCAAGGGGGTAGGAATGACGGCTGTGCTGCGTCACATTACGAAGGAAAGTCCCAGCTCCGGGACGGTATAACGGTATCAGTGAACACATTTTATAAGTGTTAAGTTCTGCGTGTGCAAAGAGCTAAAAAAAAAGAGCTACCTTTTCCTTGTGCAGCATTACTGCTGCACAAGATGGCTCTTTCAGTAACAAACGACGGGGGGGGGGGGGGGGGGGACAGGTTCCCTTACATTTAGGTTGTTGTGCCAGCGTGGCGGTCGCAGGACACATTGCCGGCTACACAGCTGGGGATCAGCTGACGTTACTGAAACCCAATAACACTGGGTCGTATGTTTTTACTGTGCAGCCTGCACTTCTGAGCCGCAACTGGCGGTGTTGGAGCCCAGGAATAGCAGTTCAGGTGGTAGAAAGATGAACACAGCAGGAGACCTGGATGACACCCAATTACTTAATCAGGCAGAGGAGTGGCAAATTCCTGCGAGATCCAGGCCTGGTTCATTTTCAGGAAAGTAAGCCGGTCAACGTTATCGGAGGATAGTCGCATGCGACGGTCTGTTAGTACACCACCTGCGGCACTAAAGACACGTTCCGATAAGACACTAGCCGCAGGGCAAGCCAGCACCTCCAATGCATACTGGCTTAGCTCTGGCCATGTATCCAGCTTAGAGACCCAAAACTTGAACGGGGAAGAGCCGTCTGGGAGTACAGTAAGAGGGCAAGCCATGTAGTCTGTCACCATCTGACGGAACCGTTGCCTCCTGCTGACTGGAGCCGCCGGTGATGGTGTAGACATTTGGGGCGGGCACACAAAAGTGTGCCAGAGTTGTGCCATACTGGGCTTGCCTTGGGCAGAGGCACTGCTTCTGCTCCCTCTTTGGGCAGAGCCTCCCCCACTGCCTCGACGCACTGAGCTGCTTTGTAAAGCACTAGCAGCACTCCTCTCAGTTGGACAGGAGAAGATGATGGAATTCACCAGTGTGTCGTGGTACTCCCGCAATTTACGCTCCCGGGTCAACGCAGGGATGAGGTTTTGGACGTTGTCCCGGTAGCGAGGATCGAGGAGGGTGAACACCCAATAATCAGGCATGTTGAGAATGTGGTCGATGCGGCGGTCGTTTCTCAGGCACTGCAGCATGAAATCCACCATGTGCTGCAGAGTGCCAACCGGCCCAGAAACGCTGTCCCCTGCTTGAGACATGATCTCTGCCCGCTCGTCATCACCCCACCCTCGCTGTACACACTGACCACTGGACAATTGTGTCGCTCCCTCCTCTGGACGGAGCTCTTCCTCCTCCATTGACTCCTCCTCATCCTCCTCACAAATTGGCCCCTGCGTACCCCTTTGTGAGGAACCACGTGGCGCTGACTCTCCAGAAGCTGATGGAAAAGGTGACTCCTCATCCTCCACCTCTTCCACCACATCATCCCTTAACCCTTGCAAAGTTTGCTGAAGCAGGCAGATAAGGGGGACAGTCATGCTGACTAGTGCATCATCTGCACTTGCCATCCGCGTGGAATAATCAAAAGGACGCAAAACCTGGCAGACGTCCTTCATAGTGGCCCACTCTGTGGTTGTGAAGTCTGATCGGCGCTGACTGCGACTTCTTTGCGCCTGATGCAGCTGGTACTCCATAACTGCTTGCTGCTGCTCACACAACCGCTCCAACATATGTAACGTGGAATTCCACCGGGTAGGTAGGTCACATATGATGCGGTGTTCCGGAAGGCGGAATCGGCGCTGCAGAGCAGCAATGCGGGATCTGGCCAAGCTGGAACGCCGCAAGTGAGCACACTCTAGGCGGACCTTGTGCAGCAGGGCATCAAGATCCGGATAGTCCCTCAGAAAACTCTGCACAACCAAATTGAGCACATGTGCCAGACATGGGATGTGAGTGAGGTTGCCAAGGGCCAAAGCTGCCACCAGATTTCGGCCATTGTCACACACTACCATGCCTGGCTGGAGATTCGCTGGCAGTAACCACACATCGCTCTCCTGCTTTATAGCATTCCAGAGCTCCTGCGCTGTGTGGCTTCGATGCCCCAATGAAACTAGTTTCAAGACGGCCTGCTGACGTTTGGCCACGGCTGTGCTCATGTCGGTCATAGGTAAACGTTCACGGGTCCATGTGGGGGTGGACTGTGACGGATCCTGCAGAGAGGAATCAGAGGAACTGGTGTAAGAGGAGGAGTCGATGCGTACAGACTGGATTCCTGCAATCCTTGGAGTGGGCAGGACACGTCCTGCGCCACTCGCACGATCTGTACCTGGCTCAACAACATTAACCCAATGGGCAGTGAGGGAAACATATCGCCCCTGTCCATGCTGACTGGTCCACGCATCGGTGGTGAGGTGGACCTTGCTACTGACGGCGTTCAGTAGCGCATGTTTTATGTTTGCCTCAACATGCCTGTGCAGGGCAGGGACAGCCTGCCTGCTGAAGTAAAAGCGGCTGGGCACCTTGTACTGTGGGACTGCCAATGCCATCAAGTCACGGAAGCTGTCAGTCTCCACCAGCCTGAACGAGAGCATTTCCAGGGACAACAGTTTGGCAATGCCTGCATTCAGAGCCTGTGCTCGGGGGTGGTTGGCCGAGAATGCCCGCCTTTTCTCCCATGCCTGTACTGCCGATGGCTGTAGAGTAGACTGGGAGTGTGAGGATGACTGGGAAGGTGGTGCTGTGGGTGGAATTACACAAGGTCTCTGGGAGGAAGCCAAACCAGCTGTGCGTGAGCTGGAGGAAGAGGCAACACGAGCTGAAGAGGTGGTAGCTGCCGCTGTTGGTTGGCCTACATCTTCAGTGTGTTTCTGTAACTCCACCGCGTGCCTGGTCCGCACATGTTTCCACATATTTGTGGTATTGAGGTTGCTGACATTTTTCCCTCTTTTTACTTTATGATGACACAGCTTGCATTTGACAAAACAAATGTCATCTGCAACTGTGTCAAAAAAGGACCAGGCACTGCAAGTCTTGGGAGCGCCCTTTTTGGCTTTGGAAAGAGACAGGCTCCTAACGGGTGCCAAAGTGGAGGCTACAGGCTCCGCAGTCTTCCCCCTCCCTCTCCCTCTTTGGCCCGTAAGAGGAAGCTCTTCCTCTGAGCTGCTCCCACCACCTTCCTGTTCCTCACGCCACGATGGGTCAAGGACCTCATCATCTCCACTACCCTCTGCCACCAACTGCTCCTCCTGGGTAGTCTCAGCAGCACAGTACGCACGAGAAAGCGGCACCTGAGTTTCATCATCAGATGCGTACTGCGCTGTGGTCACCGGAGGCACTGGCCCACCTGCCTCTTCAGAGTCAGAGAGAAAAAGGTGTTGGGCATCACTGCACACTGCCTCTTCTTCCATTTCTCCAATGCTGCTTGGCTGGCCCCCTGTTTCCAAGCCAAGAGATTCAGAGAACAGAAGTAGAGACGGCTCCTGTCCTGGGCTCTCTGACTGCCTGGCCAATTTGGCAGGTGGTGAAGAGACAGATGGCTGCTCTCCAGTGCTCTGTGCCTGAGAGGATGTGGCACTAACTGAAGTCGATGCCGAGGCGTTAGCTGCCATCCACCCGACAACGGCTTCAATTTGGTCTTCACGCAGCAGCGGTGCACGGCGCTCTCCGACAAAGCTGCGCATGAAGGACTGTTCCCTGCTGAAACTGAGTGACGACGAGTCACCGGCGCCCGCAGCAGGCACAGAATCACCACGTCCTCTCCCTGCTCCTCTCCCTGCTCCGCGCCCACGCCCACGTGCCTTACTCCCTGCCCTCTTCATCTTGGTTGACAGATAAAGATAAGCAGAAAAGTACTAAGGCCTTAGTGTGCTTATTCCTGTAATGCTCCTCCTAACAGGTGTAAGAAACACTAATGTTGTAAATTGTGGACTAAACTTTATTATTTTGCAAATGTGGCCTACACAAGTGTAAGTTGTGTTTGGTGAACTTAACCTTTTTTTTGGTGCAGATCGGGCTACAGAGCTAGTTTAAATCACACGGAGACCGTGCAGACAGCCGTAAACGGCGCTGCAAGGCCAAGAAACCCTCCTCTCGGTTATCCTATATAGTGTTTTTCCACTATTTAGCTGGATACGAGTGGAAAGACACTAATAGGAATTTTTTTTTTCAAATTTTAAACTGGCTGCACTATTTGAAAAAAAGGAAATTGTTTTTCAAGGTATGAGGCAGTAACGCACCCTGAGCTGAATCCAACCGGCTATGGCTGCACACAGACTACAGGGCGAGCTGCGCTCACACAGAGACCGTGCAGACAGCCGTAAACGGCGCTGCAAGGCCAAAAAACCCTCCTCTAGGTTATCCTATATAGTGTTTTTCCACTATTTAGCTGGATACGAGTGGAAAGACACTAATAGGAATTTTTTTTTTCAAATTTTAAACAGGCTGCACTATTTGAAAAAAAGGAAAATTTTTCTCAAGGTATGAGCCAGTAACGAACCCTGAGCTGAATCCAACCGGCTATGGCTGCACACAGACTACAGGGCGAGCTGGGCTCACACGGAGACCGTGCAGACAGCCGTAAACGGCGCTGCAAGGCCAAAAAACCCTCCTCTCGGTTATCCTATATAGTGTTTTTCCACTATTTAGCTGGATACGAGTGGAAAGACACTAATAGGAATTTTTTTTTTCAGATTTTAAACAGGCTGCACTATTTGAAAAAAAGGAAAATTTTTCTCAAGGTATGAGCCAGTAACGAACCCTGAGCTGAATCCAACCGGCTATGGCTGCACACAGACTACAGGGCGAGCTGGGCTCACATGGAGACCGTGCAGACAGCCGTAAACGGCGCTGCAAGGCCCAAAAAACCCCCTCTAGGTTATCCTATGTAGTGTTTTTCCACAATAGAGCTGGAGACTGGTGGAAAAACACTAATAGGAAATTTGAGAAAAAATGTGCAGCAGGCTGCACTAAGAGCAAAAAAGAACAACTGTGTGAGGCAGTGTGAACCCCCCCTGAGCTGAATACAACCGGGTATATGGCTGCACACAGACTACAGAGTGAGCTGCACACACACACACACACAGAGACCTTGCAGAACGCTGTTAAAACAGCGCTGCAAGGCAAGAGCAAGGTGAACAGTGAAGAACACACAGCGTTTTGCTAAATTAGCCTTTGGAAAGGAAAATAAAGCAATTAGCTAGCTCGACTGGCCCTCAGTTAGAACACAGCGTCCTGTCCCTAACTGAAATCACAGCAGAGTGAGCGCAAAATGGCGGCAGCGCTTTTTTATAGTGCAGAGTGACATCATTTCAGCAGCCAATCCCAGCCTTGCCAGTACTTACATGCCCACCATGCTAAACAGGATGTGCCCACACTTTCATTCATTCCTCATTGGCTGCTGCGTTCAATTTGAATTCTGGGAACTTCCGATTCCGGTATCCGATACGCGGGAAGTATCGGAATTCAGTATCGGAATTCCGATACCGCAAATATCGGCCGATACCCGATACTTGCGGTATCGGAATGCTCAACACTACTGACAACATATCACACTTTTCATCATAGTGCTTTTACCAATGCATAAAATGCATGGAGAAGTCATTTCGAATGACTGGTCCTCAGTGTTGTGAGAACGATGACTGGTTAAAATTTTTGGTGGTTTCTTGTTCAGTCCATAGGCCTACATCATGTGGCAAACCGGTGAGCATGTGGCTCTATTAGTATAGGAGATACCTGAAAACATATCACACTTTTCATCATAGTGCTTTTACCAATGCATAAAATGCATGGAGAAGTCATTTCGAATGACTGGTCCTCAGTGTTGTGAGAACGATGACTGGTTAAAATTTTTGGTGGTTTCTTGTTCAGTCCATAGGCCTACATCATGTGGCAAACCGGTGAGCATGTGGCTCTATTAGTATAGGAGATACCTGAAAACATATCACACTTTTCATCATAGTGCTTTTACCAATGCATAAAATGCATGGAGAAGTCATTTCGAATGACTGGTCCTCAGTGTTGTGAGAACGATGACTGGTTAAAATTTTTGGTGGTTTCTTGTTCAGTCCATAGGCCTACATCATGTGGCAAACCGGTGAGCATGTGGCTCTATTAGTATAGGAGATACCTGAAAACATATCACACTTTTCATCATAGTGCTTTTACCAATGCATAAAATGCATGGAGAAGTCATTTCGAATGACTGGTCCTCAGTAGGGTTGAGCGAAACGGGTCGAACATTTTCAAAAGTCGCCGACTTTTGGCTAAGTCGGGGTTTCATGAAACCCGATCCGACCCCTGTGCGGGGTCGGCCATGCGGTACGCGACTTTCGCGCCAAAGTCGCGTTTCAATGACGCGAAAAGCGCCATTTCTCAGCCAATGAAGGTAAACGCAGAGTGTGGGCAGCGTGATGACATAGGTCCTGGTCCCCACCATCTTAGAGAAGGGCATTGCAGTGATTGGCTTGCTGTCTGCGACGTCACAGGGGCTATAAAGAGGCGTTCCCGCCGACCGCCATCTTACTGCTGCTGATCTGAGCTTAGGGAGAGGTTGCTGCCGCTTTGTCAGAAGCAGGGATAGCGTTAGGCAGGGTCCATTAACCACAAAACCGCTTGTGCTGCAGCGATTTGCACTGTCCAACACCACCCTCGGTGTGCAGGGACAGTGGAAGTTTTTTTTTTTTTTTTTTTTCCCTCAGCGCTGTAGCTCATTGGGCTGCCCTAGAAGGCTCCCTGATAGCTGCATTGCTGTGTGTACGCCGCTGTGCAAACCAACTGCTTTTTTCAAAGCACAAATCCTCTTGTTCCTTCCTTTCTGCACAGCTATCTTTTTTGTTTGTCCACACTTTTTATTTCATTTGTGCATCAGTCCACTCCTTATTGCTGCCTGCCATACCTGGCTGAGATTACTGCAGGCAGGGAGATAGTAGCTGCCTGCCATACCTGGCTGAGATTACTGCAGGCAGGGAGATAGTAATTGTAGGACATTCCCTGTTTTTTTTTTTGTTTTTTTTTTGGTGGGAGATTAAGATTGGCAATTTGGCATTTCTGCTAGAGTGCCATCCCTGTGTGTGCCATCTCTCTCACATAGTGGGCCATAGAAAGCCTTTTCATTTTTCTGTATTTTTTTTTGTGGGGTGTATAAATTCTCCCTGATAAAAATACAGTGGGAGATTAATATTGGCCTTTGGGCTTGTGTGCCAGTCCTGAGTGTGCCATCTCTCTCACAAATAGTGGGCCATAGAAAGCCTATTTTATTTTTTTTGGGGTTTTATAAATTCTCCCTGAAAAAAAGGGAGATTAATATTGGCCTCTGGGCTTGTGTGCCAGTCCTGAGCGTGCCATCTGTGCCAGCCCTGAGCGTGCCATCTCTCTCACAAATAGTGGGCCATAGAAAGCCTATTTATTTTTTTTTTTGGTTTTATAAATTCTCCCTGAAAAAAAGGGAGATTAATATTGGCCTCTGGGCTTGTGTGCCAGTCCTGAGCGTGCCATCTGTGCCAGCCCTGAGCGTGCCATCTCTCTCACAAATAGTGGGCCATAGAAAGCCTATTTAATTTTTTTTTTTGTTTTATAAATTTTCCCTGAAAAAAGGGAGATTAATATTGGCCTCTGGGCTTGTGTGCCAGTCCTGAGCGTGCCATCTGTGCCAGCCCTGAGCGTGCCATCTCTCTCACAAATAGTGGGCCATAGAAAGCCTATTTAATTTTTTTTTTTGTTTTATAAATTTTCCCTGAAAAAAGGGAGATTAATATTGGCCTCTGGGCTTGTGTGCCAGTTGTGAGCGTGCCATCTGTGCCAGTCCTGAGCGTGCCATCTCTCTCACAAATAGTGGGCCATAGAAAGCCTATTTAAATTTTTTTTTGGTTTTATAAATTCTCCCAGAAAAAAAGGGAGATTAATATTGGCCTCTGGGCTTCTGTGCCAGTCCTGAGCGTGCCATCTGTGCCAGTCCTGAGCGTCCCATCTCTCTCACAAATAGTGGGCCATAGAAAGCCTATTTTATTTTTTTGGGGGGTTTTATAAATTCTCCCTGAAAAAAAGGGAGATTAATATTGGCCTCTGGGCTTGTGTGCCAGTCCTGAGCGTGCCATCTGTGCCAGCCCTGAGCGTGCCATCTCTCTCACAAATAGTGGGCCATAGAAAGCCTATTTAATTTTTTTTTTTGTTTTATAAATTTTCCCTGAAAAAAGGGAGATTAATATTGGCCTCTGGGCTTGTGTGCCAGTTGTGAGCGTGCCATCTGTGCCAGTCCTGAGCGTGCCATCTCTCTCACAAATAGTGGGCCATAGAAAGCCTATTTAAATTTTTTTTTGGTTTTATAAATTCTCCCAGAAAAAAAGGGAGATTAATATTGGCCTCTGGGCTTCTGTGCCAGTCCTGAGCGTGCCATCTGTGCCAGTCCTGAGCGTCCCATCTCTCTCACAAATAGTGGGCCATAGAAAGCCTATTTTATTTTTTTTGGGGGTTTTATAAATTCTCCCTGAAAAAAAGGGAGATTAATATTGGCCTCTGGGCTTGTGTGCCAGTCCTGAGCGTGCCATCTGTGCCAGCCCTGAGCGTGCCATCTCTCTCACAAATAGTGGGCCATAGAAAGCCTATTTATTTTTTTTTTTTGTTTTATAAATTTTCCCTGAAAAAAGGGAGATTAATATTGGCCTCTGGGCTTGTGTGCCAGTTGTGAGCGTGCCATCTGTGCCAGTCCTGAGCGTGCCATCTCTCTCACAAATAGTGGGCCATAGAAAGCCTATTTAAATTTTTTTTTGGTTTTATAAATTCTACCAGAAAAAAAGGGAGATTAATATTGGCCTCTGGGCTTCTGTGCCAGTCCTGAGCGTGCCATCTGTGCCAGTCCTGAGCGTCCCATCTCTCTCACAAATAGTGGGCCATAGAAAGCCTATTTTTTTTTTTTTTTGGGTTTTAGAAATTCTCCCTGGAAAAAAAAAGGGAGATTAATATTGCCCTTTGGGCTTGTGTGCCAGTACTAAGCGTTCCATCTCTCTCTCTCTCTCTCTCAGTCAGTGGGCCATAGAACGCCTATTTTTGGTTTTATTTGTTTTCTAAATTCTCCCTGAAAAAATCATTTTATTTTATTTGGTTTCTAAATTCTTCCTGATAAAATCACATTTTTTTTATTATTTTTTTTTCTAAAGTCTCCCTGAAAAAAAAAAAAAAAAACAGTGGGAGATTAATATTGGCCTTTCTGCTTGTGTGCCAGTCTTGACTCCTGGGTGCGTCATCTCTCAGTCAGTGGGCCATAGAACGCCTATTTTTGGTTTTATTTGTTTTCTAAATTCTCCCTGAAAAAATCATTTTATTTTATTTGGTTTCTAAATTCTTCCTGATAAAATCACATTTTTTTTATTATTTTTTTTTCTAAAGTCTCCCTGAAAAAAAAAAAAAAAAACAGTGGGAGATTAATATTGGCCTTTCTGCTTGTGTGCCAGTCTTGACTCCTGGGTGCGTCATCTCTCAGTCAGTGGGCCATAGAACGCCTATTTTTGGTTTTATTTGTTTTCTAAATTCTCCCTGAAAAAATCATTTTATTTTATTTGGTTTCTAAATTCTTCCTGATAAAATCACATTTTTTTTATTATTTTTTTTTCTAAAGTCTCCCTGAAAAAAAAAAAAAAAAACAGTGGGAGATTAATATTGGCCTTTCTGCTTGTGTGCCAGTCTTGACTCCTGGGTGCGTCATCTCTCAGTCAGTGGGCCATAGAACGCCTATTTTTGGTTTTATTTGTTTTATAAATTCTCCCAGAAAAAATCATTTTATTTTATTTGGTTTCTAAATTCTTCCTGATAAAATCATATTTTTTTTATTATTTTTTTTTCTAAAGTCTCCCTGAAAAAAAAAAAAAAAAAACAACCAAAAAAAACAGTGGGAGATTAATATTGGCCTTTCTGCTTGTGTGCCAGTCTTGACTCCTGGGTGTGCCATCTCTCTCTCTCTCTCTCTCTCTCTCTCTCTCTCTCTCTCTCTAATTGTGGTCCATAGAAAGCCTATATTTTTTTTCCTTGATTTGGGTTCTAAAATCTACCAGAGAAAATAACTACATCAATCATTGGTAGAAAAATATTGGCCTCTGGGTTTGTGTGCCACTCCTGACTCCTGTGTGCGTCATCTCTCAGTCAGTGGGCCATAGAACGCCTATTTTTGTTTTTATTTGTTTTATAAATTCTCCCTGAAAAAATCATTTTATTTTATTTGGTTTCTAAATTCTTCCTGATAAAATCATATTTTTTTTATTATTTTTTTTTCTAAAGTCTCCCTGAAAAAAAAAAAAAAAAAAAAAAAAAAAAACAGTGGGAGATTAATATTGGCCTTTCTGCTTGTGTGCCAGTCTTGACTCCTGGGTGTGCCATCTCTCTCTCTCTCTCTCTCTCTCTCCAATTGTGGTCCATAGAAAGCCTACATTTTTTTTCCTTGATTTGGGTTCCAAAATCTACCAGAGAAAATAACTCCATCAATCATTGGTAGAAAAATATTGGCCTCTGGGCTTGTGTGCCACTCCTGATTCCTGTGTGCGTCATCTCTCACTCAGTGGCCCATAGAAAGCATATAGTTTGTTACATTTGTTTTCTAAATTCTCCCTGCAAAAATCTTTTTTTTTTTTTTGGGGGGGTTTCTAAAGTGTTCCTGAAAAAAATAAAAATAAAAAAAAAATAATAGTGTGACATTAATATTAACATTTGTGCTTCAGTGACAGTCCTGCGTGTGGGGCATCTCTCTAATTTGCAGCCACCAAAAAAAGAGTGTGTAACATTGGGCCTGATTTTCGCTGTGGTCTCACCAACCTGTAAAGGGGTAGCTAAATCATACTGAAGTTATAGCTCACCGTGTAAGTTGTGTGACTGCAACAAATAACGTTAGTTTGGTTACGTTTTTAAAACAATGAGGAAGTCTAGTGGAAGAGGTCGTGGCCGGGGGCGTTCATTGTCAGCTGGTAATGAGGGTAGTGGTAGTGGTGGAGCATCAGGTGGTCGTGGGGGAAAAAATATTGCACCTAAGTCTGGAGCTGTGGAGCCAGGTTCGTCGTCCGGCTACACAAGGCCTCGAACGCTCCCTTTTCTGGGATTAGGAAAACCGCTTTTAAAGCCGGAGCAGCAAGAGCAAGTTTTGGCTTATCTTGCTGACTCAGCCTCTAGCTCTTTTGCCTCATCTCGTGAAACTGGTAAAAGTAAAAGCAGCGCGTCGTTAGTGGATGTTCACGGTCAGGGACAAGTCACTTCCTTGTCCTCTTCAGCAAAAACAACAACAGAGAAGAATGCAGCAGGCGACACAACGGGTTACTCCATGGAGCTCTTTACACATACCGTCCCTGGCTTAGAAAGTGAAGCAGTTAACAGTCCATGCCCATTACAAATTGAATCTGACATGGAGTGCACTGACGCACAGCCACAGCCAGACTACTATGCTGGTCCTTTGACTCAGACCACAACATTGCCCTCGCAGGGTGCTGATCAAGAATCAGACCCTGATGAGACTATGTTGCCCCATCACGAACGCTATACCACCGAACGACACGGTGACACAGACGAAGTTGCGCAGGAGGTACAAGAAGAGTTATTAGATGACCCAGTTCTTGACCCCGATTGGCAGCCATTGGGGGAACAGGGTGCAGGCGGCAGCAGTTCTGAAGCAGAGGAGGAGGAGGGGCCGCAGCAGGCATCAACATCGCCACAGGTTCCATCTGCCGGGCCCGTATCTTGCCCAAAACGCGTGGCAAAGCCAAAACCTGGTGGAGGACAGCGTGGCCATCCGGTTAAAGCTCAGTCTGCAATGCCTGAAAAGGTATCCGATGCTAGAAAGAGTGCAGTCTGGCATTTTTTTAAACAACATCCAATTGATCAGCGCAAAGTCATCTGTCAAAAATGTTCTACTTCCTTAAGCAGAGGTCAGAATCTGAAAAGTCTCAATACTAGTTGCATGCATAGACATTTAACCACCATGCATTTGAAAGCTTGGACTAACTACCAAACGTCCCTTAAGGTTGTTGCACCCTCGGCCAATGAAGCTAGTCATCAACGCAACATCCCTTCCGGCAGTGTAGGACCACCATTTAGCGCACCACCTGCTGTATCTGTGCAGGTATCTTTGCCAGGCCAAAGCAGTCAGGGTCAGGGAATCACCAGTTTCGTAGTAGGAAACACTGCATCTAGGGCACCGGCGGCAACAATACCATCTCCCACCGTCTCTCAGTCTGCCATGTCCACCGGCACCCCCGCTAGTTCCACGATCTCCAGCTCTCCAGTCCAGCTCACCCTACATGAGACTATGGTTAGAAAAAGGAAATACTTAGCCTCGCATCCGCGTACACAGGGTTTGAACGCCCACATAGCTAGACTAATCTCGTTAGAGATGATGCCCTACCGGTTAGTTGAAAGCGAAGCTTTCAAAGACCTGATGGACTACGCTGTACCACGCTACGAGCTACCCAGTCGACACTTTTTTTCCAGAAAAGCCATCCCAGCCCTCCACCAGCATGTTAAAGAGCGCATCGTCCATGCACTCAGGCAATCTGTGAGCACAAAGGTGCACCTGACAACAGATGCATGGACCAGTAGGCATGGCCAGGGACGTTACGTGTCCATCACGGCACACTGGGTAAATGTGGTGGATTCAGGGTCCACAGGGGACAGCAAGTTTGGGACAGTTCTGCCTAGCCCACGGTCTAGTAAACAGTTGTCTGTAGCCGTTCGCACCCCCTCCTCCTCCTCCTCGTCCTCCTGCAGAAGCAAGAGCTCGTCCACAGACCGCAGTCGCACAAACACTCCATCCGCACCTGCCACTGTTGCACACCAGGTCTCCCATTATGGGGCAGCTACTGGCATACGTCAGCAGGCTGTATTGGCTATGAAGTGTTTGGGCGACAATAGACACACCGCGGAAGTTCTGTCCGAGTTCTTGCAGCAAGAAACGCAGTCGTGGCTGGGCACTGTAGATCTTGAGGCAGGCAAGGTAGTGAGTGATAACGGAAGGAATTTCATGGCTGCCATCTCCCTTTCCCAACTGAAACACATTCCTTGCCTGGCTCACACCTTAAACCTGGTGGTGCAGTGCTTCCTGAAAAGTTATCCGGGGTTATCCGACCTGCTCCTCAAAGTGCGTGGACTTTGCGCACATATCCGCCGTTCGCCTGTACACTCCAGCCGTATGCAGACCTATCAGCGTTCTTTGAACCTTCCCCAGCATCGCCTAATCATAGACGTTGCAACAAGGTGGAACTCAACACTGCACATGCTTCAGAGACTGTGCGAACAGAGGCGGGCTGTTATGTTTTTGTGGGAGGATACACATACACGGGCAGGCAGTAGGATGGCAGACATGGAGTTGTCAGGTGTGCAGTGGTCGAAGATTCAAGACATGTGTCAAGTCCTTCAGTGTTTTGAGGAATGCACACGGCTGGTTAGTGCAGACAACGCCATAATAAGCATGAGCATCCCCCTAATGCGTCTGCTGATGCAAAGTTTGACGCACATAAAGGATCAGGCGTCTGCACCAGAGGAAGAGGAAAGCCTTGATGACAGTCAGCGATTGTCTGGTCAGGGCAGTGTACATGACGAGGTACCGGGCGAAGAGGAGGTGGAGGATGAGGAGGATGATGGGGATGAGTATATTTTTAATGAGGAAGCTTTCCCGGGGGCACGGGAAATTGGTGGCGTGGCAAGGCCGGGTTCTGGTTTTTTGAGGGACACAAGTGACGTAGATTTGCCTGCAACTGCCCCTCAACCAAGCACAACCGCAGATTTGACAACGGGAACTTTGGCCCACATGGCGGATTATGCCTTGCGTATCCTCAAAAGGGACACACGCATTACAAAAATGATGAACGATGACGATTACTGGTTGGCCTGCCTCTTTGATCCTCGCTATAAAGGCAAATTGCAAAATATTATGCCACATGAGAACTTGGAACTAATATTAGCAACAAAACAATCAACTCTTGTTGACCGTTTGCTTCTGGCATTCCCTGCACACAGCGCCCGTGATCGTTCTCACACGAGCTCCAGGGGCCAGCAGACCAGAGGTGTTAGAGGGGCAGAAATCAGAAGTGGCGTTGGCCAGAGGGGTTTTCTGACCAGGTTGTGGAGTGATTTTTCTATGACCGCAGACAGGACAGGTACTGCAGCATCAATTCAAAGTGACAGGAGACAACATTTGTCCAGTATGGTTACAAACTATTTTTCATCCCTTATCGACGTTCTCCCTCAACCGTCATTCCCATTTGATTACTGGGCATCCAAATTAGACACCTGGCCAGAATTGGCAGAATATGCATTGCAGGAGCTTGCTTGCCCGGCAGCTAGTGTCCTATCAGAAAGAGTATTCAGTGCTGCAGGTTCAATACTAACAGAAAAAAGGACTCGTCTGGCTACCCAAAATGTAGATGATCTAACCTTCATTAAAATGAACCACAACTGGATTTCAAAATCTTTTGCCCCACCCTGCCCGGCTGACACCTAGCTTTCCTATGAAAAGGTCTTGCCTGTGGACTATTCTGAATGACTTTTCCAATCTCGTAATTTTCTTCACCTGATTGTCCAGCATACGACATGTTTCCACCTCACGAAATGGCCAAACTCCCCACACGGGGCCGTGCTATCGCCACTTTGCGCTTGGACCCTTGAGAGTGCTGTTTGTCTGAAGAGGTGGGTGTGGCCGCTTTTGGTCGACGGCACTGCCACTGGGTCCCTCATAGTACAATAAAGTGTCTCTGGCGGTGGTGGTGCGCACCCAACGTCAGACACACCGTTGTAATATGAGGGGCCCTGTGCCTGTAACGCCGGCCACAAGACAGTTCCCCCCCCCAGCTCAAACAGTGCTCTACCACTAGCAAAATTATCTCTCACAGCTTCACCAATGTGTAGTCTAGGCGCTGACATCCTTCAATGCCTGGCACTGACAATACCATTGTTTTGACATTTTTGTTATGTTAGGCCTTCGAAGCCTGTCTGCGGTCCCTTCTTTCTACAACTACTACACTGACCAGGCCACTGCTGGCCGTGTTACCCTGGAACCAATTTAAAAGTGCCTACAGTCAGCCCAATTTTGTTATGTTAGGCCTTCGAAGACTGTCTGCCGTCACTCCTTCCACTAGACTTCCACTGACCATACACTGCTGCCCATGTACCCCTGGAACCAATTTAAAGTGCCTACAGCCAGCCCAATTTTGTTATGTTAGGCCTTGGAAGCCTGTCTGCGGTCACTCCTTCCACTAGACTTCCACTGACCAGACCACTGCTGCCCGTGTACCCCTGGAACCAATTTAAAAGTGCCTACAGCCAGCCCAAGTTTGTTATGTTAGGCCTTGGAAGCCTGTCTGCGGTCACTCCTTCCACTAGGCCTCCACTGACCACACCACTGCTGTCCGTGTACCCCTGGAACCAATTTAAAATTGCCTACAGCCATGTGTTATTATTTTAGGCCTTCGATGCCTGTCTGCGGTCACTCCTTCCACTAGGCCTCCACTGACCACACCACTGCTGTCCGTGTACCCCTGGAACCAATTTAAAATTGCCTACAGCCAGCCCAATTTTTTTATTTTAGGCCTTCGATGCCTGTCTGCGGTCCATTCTTTCAACTACTACTACACTGACCAGGTCACTGCTGCCCGTGTACCCCTGGAACCAATTTAAAATTGCCTACAGCCATGTGTTATTATTTTAGGCCTTCGATGCCTGTCTGCGGTCACTCCTTCCACTAGGCCTCCACTGACCACACCACTGCTGCCCGTGTACCCCTGGAACCAATTTAAAATTGCCTACAGCCAGCCCAATTTTTTTATTTTAGGCCTTCGATGCCTGTCTGCGGTCCATTCTTTCAACTACTACTACACTGACCAGGGCACTGCTGGCCGTGTTACCCTGGAACCAATTTAAAAGTGCCTACAGTCAGCCCAATTTTGTTATGTTAGGCCTTGGAAGCCTGTCTGCGGTCACTCCTTCCACTAGGCCTCCACTGACCACACCACTGCTGTCCGTGTACCCCTGGAACCAATTTAAAATTGCCTACAGCCATGTGTTATTATTTTAGGCCTTCGATGCCTGTCTGCGGTCACTCCTTCCACTAGGCCTCCACTGACCACACCACTGCTGTCCGTGTACCCCTGGAACCAATTTAAAATTGCCTACAGCCATGTGTTTTTATTTTAGGCCTTCGATGCCTGTCTGCGGTCCATTCTTTCAACTACTACTACACTGACCAGGGCACTGCTGGCCGTGTTACCCTGGAACCAATTTAAAAGTGCCTACAGTCAGCCCAATTTTGTTATGTTAGGCCTTGGAAGCCTGTCTGCGGTCACTCCTTCCACTAGGCCTCCACTGACCACACCACTGCTGTCCGTGTACCCCTGGAACCAATTTAAAATTGCCTACAGCCATGTGTTATTATTTTAGGCCTTCGATGCCTGTCTGCGGTCACTCCTTCCACTAGGCCTCCACTGAGCACACCACTGCTGTCCGTGTACCCCTGGAACCAATTTAAAATTGCCTACAGCCAGCCCAATTTTTTTATTTTAGGCCTTCGATGCCTGTCTGCGGTCCATTCTTTCAACTACTACTACACTGACCAGGTCACTGCTGCCCGTGTACCCCTGGAACCAATTTAAAATTGCCTACAGCCATGTGTTATTATTTTAGGCCTTCGATGCCTGTCTGCGGTCACTCCTTCCACTAGGCCTCCACTGACCACACCACTGCTGTCCGTGTACCCCTGGAACCAATTTAAAATTGCCTACAGCCATGTTTTATTATTTTAGGCCTTCGATGCCTGTCTGCGGTCACTCCTTCCACTAGGCCTCCACTGACCACACCACTGCTGTCCGTGTACCCCTGGAACCAATTTAAAATTGCCTACCGCCATGTGTTTTTATTTTAGGCCTTCGATGCCTGTCTGCGGTCCATTCTTTCAACTACTACTACACTGACCAGGGCACTGCTGGCCGTGTTACCCTGGAACCAATTTAAAAGTGCCTACAGTCAGCCCAATTTTGTTATGTTAGGCCTTGGAAGCCTGTCTGCGGTCACTCCTTCCACTAGGCCTCCACTGACCACACCACTGCTGTCCGTGTACCCCTGGAACCAATTTAAAATTGCCTACAGCCATGTGTTATTATTTTAGGCCTTCGATGCCTGTCTGCGGTCACTCCTTCCACTAGGCCTCCACTGACCACACCACTGCTGTCCGTGTACCCCTGGAACCAATTTAAAATTGCCTACAGCCATGTGTTTTTATTTTAGGCCTTCGATGCCTGTCTGCGGTCCATTCTTTCAACTACTACTACACTGACCAGGGCACTGCTGGCCGTGTTACCCTGGAACCAATTTAAAAGTGCCTACAGTCAGCCCAATTTTGTTATGTTAGGCCTTGGAAGCCTGTCTGCGGTCACTCCTTCCACTAGGCCTCCACTGACCACACCACTGCTGTCCGTGTACCCCTGGAACCAATTTAAAATTGCCTACAGCCATGTGTTATTATTTTAGGCCTTCGATGCCTGTCTGCGGTCACTCCTTCCACTAGGCCTCCACTGACCACACCACTGCTGTCCGTGTACCCCTGGAACCAATTTAAAATTGCCTACAGCCATGTGTTTTTATTTTAGGCCTTCGATGCCTGTCTGCGGTCCATTCTTTCAACTACTACTACACTGACCAGGGCACTGCTGGCCGTGTTACCCTGGAACCAATTTAAAAGTGCCTACAGTCAGCCCAATTTTGTTATGTTAGGCCTTGGAAGCCTGTCTGCGGTCACTCCTTCCACTAGGCCTCCACTGACCACACCACTGCTGTCCGTGTACCCCTGGAACCAATTTAAAATTGCCTACAGCCATGTGTTATTATTTTAGGCCTTCGATGCCTGTCTGCGGTCACTCCTTCCACTAGGCCTCCACTGACCACACCACTGCTGTCCGTGTACCCCTGGAACCAATTTAAAATTGCCTACAGCCATGTGTTTTTATTTTAGGCCTTCGATGCCTGTCTGCGGTCCATTCTTTCAACTACTACTACACTGACCAGGGCACTGCTGGCCGTGTTACCCTGGAACCAATTTAAAAGTGCCTACAGTCAGCCCAATTTTGTTATGTTAGGCCTTGGAAGCCTGTCTGCGGTCACTCCTTCCACTAGGCCTCCACTGACCACACCACTGCTGTCCGTGTACCCCTGGAACCAATTTAAAATTGCCTACAGCCATGTGTTATTATTTTAGGCCTTCGATGCCTGTCTGCGGTCACTCCTTCCACTAGGCCTCCACTGACCACACCACTGCTGTCCGTGTACCCCTGGAACCAATTTAAAATTGCCTACAGCCATGTGTTTTTATTTTAGGCCTTCGATGCCTGTCTGCGGTCCATTCTTTCAACTACTACTACACTGACCAGGGCACTGCTGGCCGTGTTACCCTGGAACCAATTTAAAAGTGCCTACAGTCAGCCCAATTTTGTTATGTTAGGCCTTGGAAGCCTGTCTGCGGTCACTCCTTCCACTAGGCCTCCACTGACCACACCACTGCTGTCCGTGTACCCCTGGAACCAATTTAAAATTGCCTACAGCCATGTGTTATTATTTTAGGCCTTCGATGCCTGTCTGCGGTCACTCCTTCCACTAGGCCTCCACTGACCACACCACTGCTGTCCGTGTACCACTGGAACCAATTTAAAATTGCCTACAGCCATGTGTTTTTATTTTAGGCCTTCGATGCCTGTCTGCGGTCCATTCTTTCAACTACTACTACACTGACCAGGGCACTGCTGGCCGTGTTACCCTGGAACCAATTTAAAAGTGCCTACAGTCAGCCCAATTTTGTTATGTTAGGCCTTGGAAGCCTGTCTGCGGTCACTCCTTCCACTAGGCCTCCACTGACCACACCACTGCTGTCCGTGTACCCCTGGAACCAATTTAAAATTGCCTACAGCCATGTGTTATTATTTTAGGCCTTCGATGCCTGTCTGCGGTCACTCCTTCCACTAGGCCTCCACTGACCACACCACTGCTGTCCGTGTACCCCTGGAACCAATTTAAAATTGCCTACAGCCATGTGTTTTTATTTTAGGCCTTCGATGCCTGTCTGCGGTCCATTCTTTCAACTACTACTACACTGACCAGGGCACTGCTGGCCGTGTTACCCTGGAACCAATTTAAAAGTGCCTACAGTCAGCCCAATTTTGTTATGTTAGGCCTTCGAAGACTGTCTGCCGTCACTCCTTCCACTAGACTTCCACTGACCATACACTGCTGCCCATGTACCCCTGGAACCAATTTAAAGTGCCTACAGCCAGCCCAATTTTGTTATGTTAGGCCTTCGAAGCCTGTCTGCGGTCACTCCTTCCACTAGACTTCCACTGACCAGACCACTGCTGCCCGTGTACCCCTGGAACCAATTTAAAAGTGCCTACAGCCAGCCCAAGTTTGTTATGTTAGGCCTTGGAAGCCTGTCTGCGGTCACTCCTTCCACTAGACTTCCACTGACCAGACCACTGCTGCCCGTGTACCCCTGGAACCAATTTAAAAGTGCCTACAGCCAGCCCAAGTTTGTTATGTTAGGCCTTCGAAGCCTGTCTGCGGTCCATTCTTTCAACTACTACTACACTGACCAGGTCACTGCTGCCCGTGTACCCCTGGAACCAATTTAAAAGTGCCTACAGCCAGCCCAAGTTTGTTATGTTAGGCCTTGGAAGCCTGTCTGCGGTCACTCCTTCCACTAGACTTCCACTGACCAGACCACTGCTGCCCGTGTACCCCTGGAACCAATTTAAAAGTGCCTACAGCCAGCCCAAGTTTGTTATGTTAGGCCTTGGAAGCCTGTCTGCGGTCACTCCTTCCACTAGGCCTCCACTGACCACACCACTGCTGTCCGTGTACCCCTGGAACCAATTTAAAATTGCCTACAGCCATGTGTTATTATTTTAGGCCTTCGATGCCTGTCTGCGGTCACTCCTTCCACTAGGCCTCCACTGACCACACCACTGCTGTCCGTGTACCCCTGGAACCAATTTAAAATTGCCTACAGCCATGTGTTTTTATTTTAGGCCTTCGATGCCTGTCTGCGGTCACTCCTTCCACTAGGCCTCCACTGACCACACCACTGCTGTCCGTGTACCCCTGGAACCAATTTAAAATTGCCTACAGCCATGTGTTATTATTTTAGGCCTTCGATGCCTGTCTGCGGTCACTCCTTCCACTAGGCCTCCACTGAGCACACCACTGCTGTCCGTGTACCCCTGGAACCAATTTAAAATTGCCTACAGCCAGCCCAATTTTTTTATTTTAGGCCTTCGATGCCTGTCTGCGGTCCATTCTTTCAACTACTACTACACTGACCAGGTCACTGCTGCCCGTGTACCCCTGGAACCAATTTAAAATTGCCTACAGCCATGTGTTATTATTTTAGGCCTTCGATGCCTGTCTGCGGTCACTCCTTCCACTAGGCCTCCACTGACCACACCACTGCTGTCCGTGTACCCCTGGAACCAATTTAAAATTGCCTACAGCCATGTGTTATTATTTTAGGCCTTCGATGCCTGTCTGCGGTCACTCCTTCCACTAGGCCTCCACTGACCACACCACTGCTGCCCGTGTACCCCTGGAACCAATTTAAAATTGCCTACAGCCAGCCCAATTTTTTTATTTTAGGCCTTCGATGCCTGTCTGCGGTCCATTCTTTCAACTACTACTACACTGACCAGGTCACTGCTGCCCGTGTACCCCTGGAACCAATTTAAAATTGCCTACAGCCATGTGTTATTATTTTAGGCCTTCGATGCCTGTCTGCGGTCACTCCTTCCACTAGGCCTCCACTGACCACACCACTGCTGTCCGTGTACCCTTGGAACCAATTTAAAATTGCCTACAGCCATGTGTTTTTATTTTAGGCCTTCGATGCCTGTCTGCGGTCCATTCTTTCAACTACTACTACACTGACCAGGGCACTGCTGGCCGTGTACCCCTGGAACCAACATCAGAAAATATAAAAATAAGTATTTTGCTTATAAAAAAGAAAATACTGGTGAGATATCAAATGCAGACATTTTAACATTAAAAACAAACACACAACTAAAATCTGGTACAGTACTAAAAATGGCCACCAGCTACAATTACTTTCTCCTGCAAGTAGTTAACTGAAAGTTTTTTTAAATTGAAAACACACATATGGCATCCACCGAGTGTTGTCCTGTCGCGTCTTCTTTATATTATTGCCGAGAAGATGCAAAATAATGAAAATAATAAAATCATTAATTACCAAAATAATAGAGAAAGTCAACACCACATTGCAAATAAACATTCATTCCAAATAAAGAAGCAGGGCGCGTCCGAGGGTGAGTATATACCTAATAAGAATCTAATCACCCTCGGACGCGCAATGCTTATTTCCAACAGCCTTCCTTCCTAAGAATCAGCCCTTCCGTCGTGTAGAGAGACGTTGTGTTACACTCCAAGGTGTTCCCCAGGTTGCCTTTCCTGAGCTTCGATCTTCCGGCTCTCGTTTAGTAGTTCTTGGAAACTACACTGCATTAGGCCTTCAAATTGGGTATGGGGTGTAGAGAGAGGGTGTGTTACACTCCAAGGTGTTCCCCAGGTTGCCTTTCCTGAGCTTCGATATTCCGGCTCTCGTTTAGTAGTTCTTGGAAACTACACTGCATTAGGCCTTCAAATTGGGTATGGGGTGTAGAGAGAGGGTGTGTTACACTCCAAGGTGTTCCCCAGGTTGCCTTTCCTGAGCTTCGAAATTCCGGCTCTCGTTTAGTAGTTGTTGGAAACTACACTGCATTAGGCCTACAAATTTGGTATGGGGGAAACATTGGCGCATCTGCGGTCCCTCCTTCCTCTAGGCCTCCACTGACCTGTCTACTGCTGCCCGTGTTCCCCTGGAACCAATTTTAAATTGCCTACAGGCAGCCCAATTTATTATGTTAGGGCTTCGAAGCCTGTCTGCGGTCCCTCCTTCCACTAGGCCTCCACTGACCTGTCTACTGCTGCCCGTGTACCCCTTGAACCAACATCATAAAATAAAAAAAAAAGGATTTTGCTTATAAAAAAGAAAATACTGGTGAGATATCAAATGCAGACATTTTGACATTAAAAACAAACAAACAGCTAAAATCTGGTACAGTACTAAAAATGGCCACCAGCTACAATTACTTTCTCCTGCAAGTAGTTAACTGAAAGGTTTTTTAAATTGAAAACACACATATGGCATCCACCGAGTGTTGTCCTGTCGCGTCTTCTTTATATTATTGCCGAGAAGATGCAAAATAATGAAAATAATAAAATCATTAATTACCAAAATAATAGAGAAAGTCAACACCACATTGCAAATAAACATTCATTCCAAATAAAGAAGCAGGGCGCGTCCGAGGGTGAGTATATACCTAATAAGAATCTAATCACCCTCGGACGCGCAATGCTTATTTCCAACAGCCTTCCTTCCTAAGAATCATCCCTTCCGTGGTGTAGAGAGACGTTGTGTTACACTCCAAGGTGTTCCCCAGGTTGCCTTTCCTGAGCTTCGATCTACCGGCTCTCGTTTAGTAGTTGTTGGATACTACGCTGCATTAGGCCTTCAAATTGGGTATGGGGTGTAGAGAGATGGTGTGTTCCACTCCAAGGTGTTCCCCAGGTTGCCTTTCCTGAGCTTCGATCTTCCGGCTCTCGTTTAGTAGTTCTTGGAAACTACACTGCATTAGGCCTTCAAATTGGGTATGGGGTGTAGAGAGAGGGTGTGTTACACTCCAAGGTGTTCCCCAGGTTGCCTTTCCTGAGCTTCGATATTCCGGCTCTCGTTTAGTAGTTATCGGAAACTACGCTGCATTAGGCCTACAAATTGGGTATGGGGTGTAGAGAGAGGGTGTGTTACACTCCAAGGTGTTCCCCAGGTTGCCTTTCCTGAGCTTCGATATTCCGGCTCTCGTTTAGTAGTTGTCGGAAACTACGCTGCATTAGGCCTACAAATTGGGTATGGGGTGTAGAGAGAGGGTTTGTTACACTCCAAGGTGTTCCCCAGGTTGCCTTTCCTGAGCTTCGATCTTCCGGCTCTCGTTTAGTAGTTGTTGGAAACTACGCTGCATTAGGCCTTCAAATTGGGTATGGGGTGTAGCGAGAGGGTGTGTTACACTCCAAGGTGTTCCCCAGGTTGCCTTTCCTGAGCTTCGATCTTCCGGCTCTCGTTTAGTAGTTCTTGGAAACTACACTGCATTAGACCTTCAAATTGGGTATGGGGTGTAGAGAGAGGGTGTGTTACACTCTAAGGTGTTCCCCAGGTTTCCTTGCCATTGCTTCGGTCTTCCGACTCTCGTTTAGTAGTTGTAGAAAAGTACACTGCATTAGGCCATACAAAATGGGTATGGGGTGGAGAGAGATGGTGTGTTACACTCCAAGGTGTTCCCCAGGTTGCCTTTCCTGAGCTTCTATCTTCAGGCTCTCATTAAATTGTGGTTAAATGGAACAACTGCATTTGGCGTACTAGTTGGTTTGGGGCCTACTATCGGTGTCTGCCACTCCTTGCTGTTCTCCTCCACTGAACAAAGCTGTGCCGCCTGTTTACTACGGTTGCCAATTTTGAACTGCATTTCGACTACTTACTGATTTGGCCCTACTCTCTGTGTCAGCCTCTCATTCCAGTTGTCCTCCACTGCAATGCCCCCTGGTTATTCCTGTGTTACCAATTTTGAACTGCATTTAGCCCACTTTCTTCTTTGGGCCTATATCTGTGTTTCCACTTCATCGTGCCCATTGCCCAGCCAGTGATAGATGAGTCTGCTGGTACATTGACCCATAACGCAACATTCCCCGTGCACGCTACACAACAACATTGTGACCCTGCTGAAAGTCAGGTTGCTCTTCCCGCATACCATACCACCTTACACGGGGACAAAGAGGAAGGTGCAGATGAAAGTGCAGGTTCCTTCATCAGGTGGGGGGAGGAATACTAGTTGGCGACGTCACTGGCACAGGGCCTCTCATAGTACGCAAAAGTGTTGCTGCCGGTGGGAGGCGCCCCCGCCGTGCAAACACACCGCTGTACTTTGAGGGGCCCTGTGCCAGTGCCAATGCCAACGAGTGGGCCCCCCCTGCTTGCTCAGGTTCACAGCACTTGCAAAGTTGAAATACTTACCTCTCCCTGCTCCACTGCCGTGACGTGGTCCAGATTTCCTGGGCCCACTAATTACTTGAACCAGCCCTACCCCCCACAACTTTAGCCAAATGACCCCCAATTTCAAATGCCTTCCAATTATTATAAGGTAAATTACGCTTGACAAGCTTCATTAAGAAGAATGGATGGTTTTGACATTAAAATGGGCACTCTAGGTGTTTTCCTGGCCCCCACTCACTGCCGACTATGCTGCCCCATTGACTTGCATTGGGTTTCGTGTTTCGGTCGATCCCGACTTTACGTCATAATCGGCCGATTTCACTCGACCCGACTTTGGACATAGTCGGGTTTCGCAAAACCCGGCTCGACTCTAAAAAGGTCAAGGTCGCTCAACTCTAGTCCTCAGTGTTGTGAGAGCGATGACTGGTTAAAATTTTTGGTGGTTTCTTGTTCAGTCCATAGGCCTACATCATGTGGCAAACCGGTGAGCATGTGGCTCTATTAGTATAGGAGATACCTGAAAACATATCACACTTTTCATCATAGTGCTTTTACCAATGCATAAAATGCATGGAGAAGTCATTTCGAATGACTGGTCCTCAGTGATGTGAGAACAATGACTGGTTGAAATTTTTGGTGGTTTCTTGTTCAGTCCATAGGCCTACATCATGTGGCAAACCGGTGAGCATGTGGCTCTATTAGTATAGGAGATACCTGAAAACATATCACACTTTTCATCATAGTGCTTTTACCAATGCATAAAATGCATGGAGAAGTCATTTCGAATGACTGGTCCTCAGTGTTGTGAGAACGATGACTGGTTAAAATTTTTGGTGGTTTCTTGTTCAGTCCATAGGCCTACATCATGTGGCAAACCGGTGAGCATGTGGCTCTATTAGTATAGGAGATACCTGAAAACATATCACACTTTTCATCATAGTGCTTTTACCAATGCATAAAATGCATGGAGAAGTCATTTCGAATGACTGGTCCTCAGTGTTGTGAGAACGATGACTGGTTAAAATTTTTGGTGGTTTCTTGTTCAGTCCATAGGCCTACATCATGTGGCAAACCGGTGAGCATGTGGCTCTATTAGTATAGGAGATACCTGAAAACATATCACACTTTTCATCATAGTGGTTTTACCAATGCATAAAATGCATGGAGAAGTCATTTCGAATGACTGGTCCTCAGTGTTGTGAGAACGATGACTGGTTAAAATTTTTGGTGGTTTCTTGTTCAGTCCATAGGCCTACATCATGTGGCAAACCGTTGAGCATGTGGCTCTATTAGTATAGGAGATACCTGAAAACATATCACACTTTTCATCATAGTGCTTTTACCAATGCATAAAATGCATGGAGAAGTCATTTCGAATGACTGGTCCTCAGTGTTGTGAGAACGATGACTGGTTAAAATTTTTGGTGGTTTCTTGTTCAGTCCATAGGCCTACATCATGTGGCAAACCGGTGAGCATGTGGCTCTATTAGTATAGGAGATACCTGAAAACATATCACACTTTTCATCATAGTGCTTTTACCAATGCATAAAATGCATGGAGAAGTCATTTCGAATGACTGGTCCTCAGTGTTGTGAGAACAATGACTGGTTAAAATTTTTGGTGGTTTCTTGTTCAGTCCATAGGCCTACATCATGTGGCAAACCGGTGAGCATGTGGTTCTATTAGTATAGGAGATACCTGAAAACATATCACACTTTTCATCATAGTGCTTTTACCAATGCATAAAATGCATGGAGAAGTCATTTCGAATGACTGGTCCTCAGTGTTGTGAGAACGATGACTAGTTAAAATTTTTGGTGGTTTCTTGTTCAGTCCATAGGCCTACATCATGTGGCAAACCGGTGAGCATGTGGCTCTATTAGTATAGGAGATACCTGAAAACATATCACACTTTTCATCATAGTGCTTTTACCAATGCATAAAATGCATGGAGAAGTCATTTCGAATGACTGGTCCTCAGTGTTGTGAGAACGATGACTGGTTAAAATTTTTGGTGGTTTCTTGTTCAGTCCATAGGCCTACATCATGTGGCAAACCGGTGAGCATGTGGCTCTATTAGTATAGGAGATACCTGAAAACATATCACACTTTTCATCATAGTGATTTTACCAATGCATAAAATGCATGGAGAAGTCATTTCGAATGACTGGTCCTCAGTGTTGTGAGAACGATGACTGGTTAAAATTTTTGGTGGTTTCTTGTTCAGTCCATAGGCCTACATCATGTGGCAAACCGGTGAGCATGTGGCTCTATTAGTATAGGAGATACCTGAAAACATATCACACTTTTCATCATAGTGCTTTTACCAATGCATAAAATGCATGGAGAAGTCATTTTGAATGACTGGTCCTCAGTGTTGTGAGAACGATGACTGGTTAAAATTTTTGGTGGTTTCTTGTTCAGTCCATAGGCCTACATCATGTGGCAAACCGGTGAGCATGTGGCTCTATTAGTATAGGAGATACCTGAAAACATATCACACTTTTCATCATAGTGCTTTTACCAATGCATAAAATGCATGGAGAAGTCATTTCGAATGACTGGTCCTCAGTGTTGTGAGAGCGATGACTGGTTAAAATTTTTGGTGGTTTCTTGTTCAGTCCATAGGCCTACATCATGTGGCAAACCGGTGAGCATGTGGCTCTATTAGTATAGGAGATACCTGAAAACATATCACACTTTTCATCATAGTGCTTTTACCAATGCATAAAATGCATGGAGAAGTCATTTCGAATGACTGGTCCTCAGTGTTGTGAGAACGATGACTGGTTAAAATTTTTGGTGGTTTCTTGTTCAGTCCATAGGCCTACATCATGTGGCAAACCGGTGAGCATGTGGCTCTATTAGTATAGGAGATACCTGAAAACATATCACACTTTTCATCATAGTGCTTTTACCAATGCATAAAATGCATGGAGAAGTCATTTCGAATGACTGGTCCTCAGTGTTGTGAGAACGATGACTGGTTAAAATTTTTGGTGGTTTCTTGTTCAGTCCATAGGTGTACATCATGTGGCAAACCGGTGAGCATGTGGCTCTATTAGTATAGGAGATACCTGAAAACATATCACACTTTTCATCATAGTGCTTTTACCAATGCATAAAATGCATGGAGAAGTCATTTCGAATGACTGGTCCTCAGTGTTGTGAGAACAATGACTGGTTAAAATTTTTGGTGGTTTCTTGTTCAGTCCATAGGCCTACATCATGTGGCAAACCGGTGAGCATGTGGCTCTATTAGTATAGGAGATACCTGAAAACATATCACACTTTTCATCATAGTGCTTTTACCAATGCATAAAATGCATGGAGAAGTCATTTCGAATGACTGGTCCTCAGTGTTGTGAGAACGATGACTAGTTAAAATTTTTGGTGGTTTCTTGTTCAGTCCATAGGCCTACATCATGTGGCAAACCGGTGAGCATGTGGCTCTATTAGTATAGAAGATACCTGAAAACATATCACACTTTTCATCATAGTGCTTTTACCAATGCATAAAATGCATGGAGAAGTCATTTCGAATGACTGGTCCTCAGTGTTGTGAGAACGATGACTGGTTAAAATTTTTGGTGGTTTCTTGTTCAGTCCATAGGCCTACATCATGTGGCAAACCGGTGAGCATGTGGCTCTATTAGTATAGGAGATACCTGAAAACATATCACACTTTTCATCATAGTGGTTTTACCAATGCATAAAATGCATGGAGAAGTCATTTCGAATGACTGGTCCTCAGTGTTGTGAGAACGATGACTGGTTAAAATTTTTGGTGGTTTCTTGTTCAGTCCATAGGCCTACATCATGTGGCAAACCGGTGAGCATGTGGCTCTATTAGTATAGGAGATACCTGAAAACATATCACACTTTTCATCATAGTGCTTTTACCAATGCATAAAATGCATGGAGAAGTCATTTCGAATGACTGGTCCTCAGTGTTGTGAGAACGATGACTGGTTAAAATTTTTGGTGGTTTCTTGTTCAGTCCATAGGCCTACATCATGTGGCAAACCGGTGAGCATGTGGCTCTATTAGTATAGGAGATACCTGAAAACATATCACACTTTTCATCATAGTGCTTTTACCAATGCATAAAATGCATGGAGAAGTCATTTCGAATGACTGGTCCTCAGTGTTGTGAGAACAATGACTGGTTAAAATTTTTGGTGGTTTCTTGTTCAGTCCATAGGCCTACATCATGTGGCAAACCGGTGAGCATGTGGCTCTATTAGTATAGGAGATACCTGAAAACATATCACACTTTTCATCATAGTGCTTTTACCAATGCATAAAATGCATGGAGAAGTCATTTCGAATGACTGGTCCTCAGTGTTGTGAGAACGATGACTAGTTAAAATTTTTGGTGGTTTCTTGTTCAGTCCATAGGCCTACATCATGTGGCAAACCGGTGAGCATGTGGCTCTATTAGTATAGGAGATACCTGAAAACATATCACACTTTTCATCATAGTGCTTTTACCAATGCATAAAATGCATGGAGAAGTCATTTCGAATGACTGGTCCTCAGTGTTGTGAGAACGATGACTGGTTAAAATTTTTGGTGGTTTCTTGTTCAGTCCATAGGCCTACATCATGTGGCAAACCGGTGAGCATGTGGCTCTATTAGTATAGGAGATACCTGAAAACATATCACACTTTTCATCATAGTGGTTTTACCAATGCATAAAATGCATGGAGAAGTCATTTCGAATGACTGGTCCTCAGTGTTGTGAGAACGATGACTGGTTAAAATTTTTGGTGGTTTCTTGTTCAGTCCATAGGCCTACATCATGTGGCAAACCGGTGAGCATGTGGCTCCATTAGTATAGGAGATACCTGAAAACATATCACACTTTTCATCATAGTGCTTTTACCAATGCATAAAATGCATGGAGAAGTCATTTTGAATGACTGGTCCTCAGTGTTGTGAGAACGATGACTGGTTAAAATTTTTGGTGGTTTCTTGTTCAGTCCATAGGCCTACATCATGTGGCAAACCGGTGAGCATGTGGCTCTATTAGTATAGGAGATACCTGAAAACATATCACACTTTTCATCATAGTGCTTTTACTAATGCATAAAATGCATGGAGAAGTCATTTCGAATGACTGGTCCTCAGTGTTGTGAGAACGATGACTGGTTAAAATTTTTGGTGGTTTCTTGTTCAGTCCATAGGCCTACATCATGTGGCAAACCGGTGAGCATATGGCTCTATTAGTATAGGAGATACCTGAAAACATATCACACTTTTCATCATAGTGCTTTTACCAATGCATAAAATGCATGGAGAAGTCATTTCGAATGACTGGTCCTCAGTGTTGTGAGAACGATGACTGGTTAAAATTTTTGGTGGTTTCTTGTTCAGTCCATAGGCCCACATCATGTGACAAACCGGTGAGCATGTGGCTCTATTAGTATAGGAGATACCTGAAAACATATCACACTTTTCATCATAGTGCTTTTACCATTGCATAAAATGCATGGAGAAGTCATTTCGAATGACTGGTCCTCAGTGTTGTGAGAACGATGACTGGTTAAAATTTTTGGTGGTTTCTTGTTCAGTCCATAGGCCTACATCATGTGGCAAACCGGTGAGCATGTGGCTCTATTAGTATAGGAGATACCTGAAAACATATCACACTTTTCATCATAGTGCTTTTACCAATGCATAAAATGCATGGAGAAGTCATTTCGAATGACTGGTCCTCAGTGTTGTGAGAACGATGACTGGTTAAAGTTTTTGGTGGTTTCTTGTTCAGTCCATAGGCCTACATCATGTGGCAAACCGGTGAGCATGTGGCTCTATTAGTATAGGAGATACCTGAAAACATATCACACTTTTCATCATAGTGCTTTTACCAATGCATAAAATGCATGGAGAAGTCATTTCGAATGACTGGTCCTCAGTGTTGTGAGAACAATGACTGGTTAAAATTTTTGGTGGTTTCTTGTTCAGTCCATAGGCCTACATCATGTGGCAAACCGGTGAGCATGTGGCTCTATTAGTATAGGAGATACCTGAAAACATATCACACTTTTCATCATAGTGCTTTTACCAATGCATAAAATGCATGGAGAAGTCATTTCGAATGACTGGTCCTCAGTGTTGTGAGAACGATGACTAGTTAAAATTTTTGGTGGTTTCTTGTTCAGTCCATAGGCCTACATCATGTGGCAAACCGGTGAGCATGTGGCTCTATTAGTATAGGAGATACCTGAAAACATATCACACTTTTCATCATAGTGCTTTTACCAATGCATAAAATGCATGGAGAAGTCATTTCGAATGACTGGTCCTCAGTGTTGTGAGAACGATGACTGGTTAAAATTTTTGGTGGTTTCTTGTTCAGTCCATAGGCCTACATCATGTGGCAAACCGGTGAGCATGTGGCTCTATTAGTATAGGAGATACCTGAAAACATATCACACTTTTCATCATAGTGCTTTTACCAATGCATAAAATGCATGGAGAAGTCATTTCGAATGACTGGTCCTCAGTGTTGTGAGAACGATGACTGGTTAAAATTTTTGGTGGTTTCTTGTTCAGTCCATAGGCCTACATCATGTGGCAAACCGGTGAGCATGTGGCTCTATTAGTATAGGAGATACCTGAAAACATATCACACTTTTCATCATAGTGCTTTTACCAATGCATAAAATGCATGGAGAAGTCATTTTGAATGACTGGTCCTCAGTTTTGTGAGAACGATGACTGGTTAAAATTTTTGGTGGTTTCTTGTTCAGTCCATAGGCCTACATCATGTGGCAAACCGGTGAGCATGTGGCTCTATTAGTATAGGAGATACCTGAAAACATATCACACTTTTCATCATAGTGCTTTTACTAATGCATAAAATGCATGGAGAAGTCATTTCGAATGACTGGTCCTCAGTGTTGTGAGAACGATGACTGGTTAAAATTTTTGGTGGTTTCTTGTTCAGTCCATAGGCCTACATCATGTGGCAAACCGGTGAGCATATGGCTCTATTAGTATAGGAGATACCTGAAAACATATCACACTTTTCATCATAGTGCTTTTACCAATGCATAAAATGCATGGAGAAGTCATTTCGAATGACTGGTCCTCAGTGTTGTGAGAACGATGACTGGTTAAAATTTTTGGTGGTTTCTTGTTCAGTCCATAGGCCCACATCATGTGACAAACCGGTGAGCATGTGGCTCTATTAGTATAGGAGATACCTGAAAACATATCACACTTTTCATCATAGTGCTTTTACCATTGCATAAAATGCATGGAGAAGTCATTTCGAATGACTGGTCCTCAGTGTTGTGAGAACGATGACTGATTAAAATTTTTGGTGGTTTCTTGTTCAGTCCATAGGCCTACATCATGTGGCAAACCGGTGAGAAGGTGCTCTATTAGTATAGGAGATACCTGAAAACATATCACACTTTTCATCATAGTGCTTTTACCAATGCATAAAATGCATGGAGAAGTCATTTCGAATGACTGGTCCTCAGTGTTGTGAGAACGATGACTGGTTAAAATTTTTGGTGGTTTCTTGTTCAGTCCATAGGCCCACATCATGTGGCAAACCGGTGAGCATGTGGCTCTATTAGTATAGGAGATACCTGAAAACATATCACACTTTTCATCATAGTGCTTTTACCAATGCATAAAATGCATGGAGAAGTCATTTCGAATGACTGGTCCTCAGTGTTGTGAGAACAATGACTGGTTAAAATTTTTGGTGGTTTCTTGTTCAGTCCATAGGCCTACATCATGTGGCAAACCGGTGAGCATGTGGCTCTATTAGTATAGGAGATACCTGAAAACATATCACACTTTTCATCATAGTGCTTTTACCAATGCATAAAATGCATGGAGAAGTCATTTCGAATGACTGGTCCTCAGTGTTGTGAGAACGATGACTGGTTAAAATTTTTGGTGGTTTCTTGTTCAGTCCATAGGCCTACATCATGTGGCAAACCGGTGAGCATATGGCTCTATTAGTATAGGAGATACCTGAAAACATATCACACTTTTCATCATAGTGCTTTTACCAATGCATAAAATGCATGGAGAAGTCATTTCGAATGACTGGTCCTCAGTGTTGTGAGAACGATGACTGGTTAAAATTTTTGGTGGTTTCTTGTTCAGTCCATAGGCCTACATCATGTGACAAACCGGTGAGCATGTGGCTCTATTAGTATAGGAGATACCTGAAAACATATCACACTTTTCATCATAGTGCTTTTACCAATGCATAAAATGCATGGAGAAGTCATTTCGAATGACTGGTCCTCAGTGTTGTGAGAACGATGACTGGTTAAAATTTTTGGTGGTTTCTTGTTCAGTCCATAGGCCTACATCATGTGGCAAACCGGTGAGCATGTGGCTCTATTAGTATAGGAGATACCTGAAAACATATCACACTTTTCATCATAGTGCTTTTACCAATGCATAAAAAGCATGGAGAAGTCATTTCGAATGACTGGTCCTCAGTGTTGTGAGAACAATGACTGGTTAAAATTTTTGGTGGTTTCTTGTTCAGTCCATAGGCCTACATCATGTGGCAAACCGGTGAGCATGTGGCTCTATTAGTATAGAAGATACCTGAAAACATATCACACTTTTCATCATAGTGCTTTTACCAATGCATAAAATGCATGGAGAAGTCATTTCGAATGACTGGTCCTCAGTGTTGTGCGAACGATGACTGGTTAAAATTTTTGGTGGTTTCTTGTTCAGTCCACAGGCCCACATCATGTGGCAAACCGGTGAGCATGTGGCTCTATTAGTATAGGAGATACCTGAAAACATATCACACTTTTCATCATAGTGCTTTTACCAATGCATAAAATGCATGGAGAAGTCATTTCGAATGACTGGTCCTCAGTGTTGTGAGAACGATGACTGGTTAAAATTTTTGGTGGTTTCTTGTTCAGTCCATAGGCCTACATCATGTGGCAAACCGGTGAGCATGTGGCTCTATTAGTATAGGAGATACCTGAAAACATATCACACTTTTCATCATAGTGCTTTTACCAATGCATAAAATGCATGGAGAAGTCATTTCGAATGACTGGTCCTCAGTGTTGTGAGAACGATGACTGGTTAAAATTTTTGGTGGTTTCTTGTTCAGTCCATAGGCCTACATCATGTGGCAAACCGGTGAGCATGTGGCTCTATTAGTATAGGAGATACCTGAAAACATATCACACTTTTCATCATAGTGCTTTTACCAATGCATAAAATGCATGGAGAAGTCATTTCGAATGACTGGTCCTCAGTGTTGTGAGAACGATGACTGGTTAAAATTTTTGGTGGTTTCTTGTTCAGTCCATAGGCCTACATCATGTGGCAAACCGGTGAGCATGTGGCTCTATTAGTATAGGAGATACCTGAAAACATATCACACTTTTCATCATAGTGCTTTTACCAATGCATAACATGCATGGAGAAGTCATTTCGAATGACTGGTCCTCAGTGTTGTGAGAACGATGACTGGTTAAAATTTTTGGTGGTTTCTTGTTCAGTCCATAGGCCTACATCATGTGGCAAACCGGTGAGCATGTGGCTCTATTAGTATAGGAGATACCTGAAAACATATCACACTTTTCATCATAGTGCTTTTACCAATGCATAAAATGCATGGAGAAGTCATTTCGAATGACTGGTCCTCAGTGTTGTGAGAACGATGACTGGTTAAAATTTTTGGTGGTTTCTTGTTCAGTCCATAGGCCTACATCATGTGGCAAACCGGTGAGCATGTGGCTCTATTAGTATAGGAGATACCTGAAAACATATCACACTTTTCATCATAGTGCTTTTACCAATGCATAAAATGCATGGAGAAGTCATTTCGAATGACTGGTCCTCAGTGTTGTGAGAACGATGACTGGTTAAAATTTTTGGTGGTTTCTTGTTCAGTCCATAGGCCTACATCATGTGGCAAACCGGTGAGCATATGGCTCTATTAGTATAGGAGATACCTGAAAACATATCACACTTTTCATCATAGTGCTTTTACCAATGCATAAAATGCATGGAGAAGTCATTTCGAATGACTGGTCCTCAGTGTTGTGAGAACGATGACTGGTTAAAATTTTTGGTGGTTTCTTGTTCAGTCCATAGGCCTACATCATGTGACAAACCGGTGAGCATGTGGCTCTATTAGTATAGGAGATACCTGAAAACATATCCCACTTTTCATCATAGTGCTTTTACCAATGCATAAAATGCATGGAGAAGTCATTTCGAATGACTGGTCCTCAGCGTTGTGAGAACAATTACTGGTTAAAATTTTTGGTGGTTTCTTGTTCAGTCCATAGGCCTACATCATGTGGCAAACCGGTGAGCATGTGGCTCTATTAGTATAGGAGATACCTGAAAACATATCACACTTTTCATCATAGTGCTTTTACCAATGCATAAAATGCATGGAGAAGTCATTTCGAATGACTGGTCCTCAGTGTTGTGAGAACGATGACTGGTTAAAATTTTTGGTGGTTTCTTGTTCAGTCCATAGGCCTACATCATGTGGCAAACCGGTGAGCATATGGCTCTATTAGTATAGGAGATACCTGAAAACATATCACACTTTTCATCATAGTGCTTTTACCAATGCATAAAATGCATGGAGAAGTCATTTCGAATGACTGGTCCTCAGTGTTGTGAGAACGATGCCTGGTTAAAATTTTTGGTGGTTTCTTGTTCAGTCCATAGGCCTAGATCATGTGACAAACCGGTGAGCATGTGGCTCTATTAGTATAGGAGATACCTGAAAACATATCACACTTTTCATCATAGTGCTTTTACCAATGCATAAAATGCATGGAGAAGTCATTTCGAATGACTGGTCCTCAGTGTTGTGAGAACGATGACTGGTTAAAATTTTTGGTGGTTTCTTGTTCAGTCCATAGGCCTACATCATGTGGCAAACCGGTGAGCATGTGGCTCTATTAGTATAGGAGATACCTGAAAACATATCACACTTTTCATCATAGTGCTTTTACCAATGCATAAAATGCATGGAGAAGTCATTTCGAATGACTGGTCCTCAGTGTTGTGAGAACGATGACTGGTTAAAATTTTTGGTGGTTTCTTGTTCAGTCCATAGGCCTACATCATGTGGCAAACCGGTGAGCATGTGGCTCTATTAGTATAGGAGATACCTGAAAACATATCACACTTTTCATCATAGTGCTTTTACCAATGCATAAAATGCATGGAGAAGTCATTTCGAATGACTGGTCCTCAGTGTTGTGAGAACGATGACTGGTTAAAATTTTTGGTGGTTTCTTGTTCAGTCCATAGGCCTACATCATGTGGCAAACCGGTGAGCATGTGGCTCTATTAGTATAGGAGATACCTGAAAACATATCACACTTTTCATCATAGTGGTTTTACCAATGCATAAAATGCATGGAGAAGTCATTTCGAATGACTGGTCCTCAGTGTTGTGAGAACGATGACTGGTTAAAATTTTTGGTGGTTTCTTGTTCAGTCCATAGGCCTACATCATGTGGCAAACCGGTGAGCATGTGGCGCTATTAGTATAGGAGATACCTGAAAACATATCACACTTTTCATCATAGTGCTTTTACCAATGCATAATATGCATGGAGAAGTCATTTCGAATGACTGGTCCTCAGTGTTGTGAGAACGATGACTGGTTAAAATTTTTGGTGGTTTCTTGTTCAGTCCATAGGCCTACATCATGTGGCAAACCGGTGAGCATGTGGCTCTATTAGTATAGGAGATACCTGAAAACATATCACACTTTTCATCATAGTGCTTTTACCAATGCATAAAATGCATGGAGAAGTCATTTCGAATGACTGGTCCTCAGTGTTGTGAGAACGATGACTGGTTAAAATTTTTGGTGGTTTCTTGTTCAGTCCATAGGCCTACATCATGTGGCAAACCGGTGAGCATGTGGCTCTATTAGTATAGGAGATACCTGAAAACATATCACACTTTTCATCATAGTGCTTTTACCAATGCATAAAATGCATGGAGAAGTCATTTCGAATGACTGGTCCTCAGTGTTGTGAGAACGATGACTGGTTAAAATTTTTGGTGGTTTCTTGTTCAGTCCATAGGCCTACATCATGTGGCAAACCGGTGAGCATGTGGCTCTATTAGTATAGGAGATACCTGAAAACATATCACACTTTTCATCATAGTGCTTTTACCAATGCATAAAATGCATGGAGAAGTCATTTCGAATGACTGGTCCTCAGTGTTGTGAGAACGATGACTGGTTAAAATTTTTGGTGGTTTCTTGTTCAGTCCATAGGCCTACATCATGTGGCAAACCGGTGAGCATGTGGCTCTATTAGTATAGGAGATACCTGAAAACATATCACACTTTTCATCATAGTGCTTTTACCAATGCATAAAATGCATGGAGAAGTCATTTCGAATGACTGGTCCTCAGTGTTGTGAGAACGATGACTGGTTAAAATTTTTGGTGGTTTCTTGTTCAGTCCATAGGCCTACATCATGTGGCAAACCGGTGAGCATGTGGCTCTATTAGTATAGGAGATACCTGAAAACATATCACACTTTTCATCATAGTGCTTTTACCAATGCATAAAATGCATGGAGAAGTCATTTCGAATGACTGGTCCTCAGTGTTGTGAGAACGATGACTGGTTAAAATTTTTGGTGGTTTCTTGTTCAGTCCATAGGCCTACATCATGTGGCAAACCGGTGAGCATGTGGCTCTATTAGTATAGGAGATACCTGACAACATATCACACTTTTCATCATAGTGCTTTTACCAATGCATAAAATGCATGGAGAAGTCATTTCGAATGACTGGTCCTCAGTGTTGTGAGAACGATGACTGGTTAAAATTTTTGGTGGTTTCTTGTTCAGTCCATAGGCCTACATCATGTGGCAAACCGGTGAGCATGTGGCTCTATTAGTATAGGAGATACCTGAAAACATATCACACTTTTGATCATAGTGCTTTTACCAATGCATAAAATGCATGGAGAAGTCATTTCGAATGACTGGTCCTCAGTGTTGTGAGAACGATGACTGGTTAAAATTTTTGGTGGTTTCTTGTTCAGTCCATAGGCCTACATCATGTGGCAAACCGGTGAGCATGTGGCTCTATTAGTATAGGAGATACCTGAAAACATATCACACTTTTCATCATAGTGCTTTTACCAATGCATAAAATGCATGGAGAAGTCATTTCGAATGACTGGTCCTCAGTGTTGTGAGAACGATGACTGGTTAAAATTTTTGGTGGTTTCTTGTTCAGTCCATAGGCCTACATCATGTGGCAAACCGGTGAGCATGTGGCTCTATTAGTATAGGAGATACCTGAAAACATATCACACTTTTCATCATAGTGCTTTTACCAATGCATAAAATGCATGGAGAAGTCATTTCGAATGACTGGTCCTCAGTGTTGTGAGAACGATGACTGGTTAAAATTTTTGGTGGTTTCTTGTTCAGTCCATAGGCCTACATCATGTGGCAAACCGGTGAGCATGTGGCTCTATTAGTATAGGAGATACCTGAAAACATCACACTTTTCATCATAGTGCTTTTACCAATGCATAAAATGCATGGAGAAGTCATTTCGAATGACTGGTCCTCAGTGTTGTGAGAACGATGACTGGTTAAAATTTTTGGTGGTTTCTTGTTCAGTCCATAGGCCTACATCATGTGGCAAACCGGTGAGCATGTGGCTCTATTAGTATAGGAGATACCTGAAAACATATCACACTTTTCATCATAGTGCTTTTACCAATGCATAAAATGCATGGAGAAGTCATTTCGAATGACTGGTCCTCAGTGTTGTGAGAACGATGACTGGTTAAAATTTTTGGTGGTTTCTTGTTCAGTCCATAGGCCTACATCATGTGGCAAACCGGTGAGCATGTGGCTCTATTAGTATAGGAGATACCTGAAAACATATCACACTTTTCATCATAGTGCTTTTACCAATGCATAAAATGCATGGAGAAGTCATTTCGAATGACTGGTTCTCAGTGTTGTGAGAACGATGACTGGTTAAAATTTTTGGTGGTTTCTTGTTCAGTCCATAGGCCTACATCATGTGGCAAACCGGTGAGCATGTGGCTCTATTAGTATAGGAGATACCTGAAAACATATCACACTTTTCATCATAGTGCTTTTACCAATGCATAAAATGCATGGAGAAGTCATTTCGAATGACTGGTCCTCAGTGTTGTGAGAACGATGACTGGTTAAAATTTTTGGTGGTTTCTTGTTCAGTCCATAGGCCTACATCATGTGGCAAACCGGTGAGCATGTGGCTCTATTAGTATAGGAAATACCTGAAAACATATCACACTTTTCATCATAGTGGTTTTACCAATGCATAAAATGCATGGAGAAGTCATTTCGAATGACTGGTCCTCAGTGTTGTGAGAACGATGACTGGTTAAAATTTTTGGTGGTTTCTTGTTCAGTCCATAGGCCCACATCATGTGGCAAACCGGTGAGCATGTGGCTCTATTAGTATAGGAGATACCTGAAAACATATCACACTTTTCATCATAGTGCTTTTACCAATGCATAAAATGCATGGAGAAGTCATTTCGAATGACTGGTCCTCAGTGTTGTGAGAACGATGACTGGTTAAAATTTTTGGTGGTTTCTTGTTCAGTCCATAGGCCTACATCATGTGGCAAACCGGTGAGCATGTGGCTCTATTAGTATAGGAGATACCTGAAAACATATCACACTTTTCATCATAGTGCTTTTACCAATGCATAAAATGCATGGAGAAGTCATTTTGAATGACTGGTCCTCAGTGTTGTGAGAACGATGACTGGTTAAAATTTTTGGTGGTTTCTTGTTCAGTCCATAGGCCTACATCATGTGGCAAACCGGTGAGCATGTGGCTCTATTAGTATAGGAGATACCTGAAAACATATCACACTTTTCATCATAGTGCTTTTACCAATGCATAAAATGCATGGAGAAGTCATTTCGAATGACTGGTCCTCAGTGTTGTGAGAACGATGACTGGTTAAAATTTTTGGTGGTTTCTTGTTCAGTCCATAGGCCTACATCATGTGGCAAACCGGTGAGCATGTGGCTCTTTTAGTATAGGAGATACCTGAAAACATATCACACTTTTCATCATAGTGCTTTTACCAATGCATAAAATGCATGGAGAAGTCATTTCGAATGACTGGTCCTCAGTGTTGTGAGAACGATGACTGGTTAAAATTTTTGGTGGTTTCTTGTTCAGTCCATAGGCCTACATCATGTGGCAAACCGGTGAGCATGTGGCTCTATTAGTATAGGAGATACCTGAAAACATATCACACTTTTCATCATAGTGCTTTTACCAATGCATAAAATGCATGGAGAAGTCATTTCGAATGACTGGTCCTCAGTGTTGTGAGAACGATGACTGGTTAAAATTTTTGGTGGTTTCTTGTTCAGTCCATAGGCCTACATCATGTGGCAAACCGGTGAGCATGTGGCTCTATTAGTATAGGAGATACCTGAAAACATATCACACTTTTCATCATAGTGCTTTTACCAATGCATAAAATGCATGGAGAAGTCATTTCGAATGACTGGTCCTCAGTGTTGTGAGAACGATGACTGGTTAAAATTTTTGGTGGTTTCTTGTTCAGTCCATAGGCCTACATCATGTGGCAAACCGGTGAGCATGTGGCTCTATTAGTATAGGAGATACCTGAAAACATATCACACTTTTCATCATAGTGCTTTTACCAATGCATAAAATGCATGGAGAAGTCATTTCGAATGACTGGTCCTCAGCGTTGTGAGAACGATGACTGGTTAAAATTTTTGGTGGTTTCTTGTTCAGTCCATAGGCCTACATCATGTGGCAAACCGGTGAGCATGTGGCTCTATTAGTATAGGAGATACCTGAAAACATATCACACTTTTCATCATAGTGCTTTTACCAATGCATAAAATGCATGGAGAAGTCATTTCGAATGACTGGTCCTCAGCGTTGTGAGAACGATGACTGGTTAAAATTTTTGGTGGTTTCTTGTTCAGTCCATAGGCCTACATCATGTGGCAAACCGGTGAGCATGTGGCTCTATTAGTATAGGAGATACCTGAAAACATATCACACTTTTCATCATAGTGCTTTTACCAATGCATAAAATGCATGGAGAAGTCATTTCGAATGACTGGTCCTCAGCGTTGTGAGAACGATGACTGGTTAAAATTTTTGGTGGTTTCTTGTTCAGTCCATAGGCCTACATCATGTGGCAAACCGGTGAGCATGTGGCTCTTTTAGTATAGGAGATACCTGAAAACATATCACACTTTTCATCATAGTGCTTTTGCCAATGCATAAAATGCATGGAGAAGTCATTTCGAATGACTGGTCCTCAGTGTTGTGAGAACGATGACTGGTTAAAATTTTTGGTGGTTTCTTGTTCAGTCCATAGGCCTACATCATGTGGCAAACCGGTGAGCATGTGGCTCTATTAGTATAGGAGATACCTGAAAACATATCACACTTTTCATCATAGTGCTTTTACCAATGCATAAAATGCATGGAGAAGTCATTTCGAATGACTGGTCCTCAGTGTTGTGAGAACGATGACTGGTTAAAATTTTTGGTGGTTTCTTGTTCAGTCCATAGGCCTACATCATGTGGCAAACCGGTGAGCATGTGGCTCTATTAGTATAGGAGATACCTGAAAACATATCACACTTTTCATCATAGTGCTTTTACCAATGCATAAAATGCATGGAGAAGTCATTTCGAATGACTGGTCCTCAGTGTTGTGCGAACGATGACTGGTTAAAATTTTTGGTGGTTTCTTGTTCAGTCCATAGGCCTACATCATGTGGCAAACCGGTGAGCATGTGGCTCTATTAGTATAGGAGATACCTGAAAACATATCACACTTTTCATCATAGTGCTTTTACCAATGCATAAAATGCATGGAGAAGTCATTTCGAATGACTGGTCCTCAGTGTTGTGAGAACGATGACTGGTTAAAATTTTTGGTGGTTTCTTGTTCAGTCCATAGGCCCACATCATGTGACAAACCGGTGAGCATGTGGCTCTATTAGTATAGGAGATACCTGAAAACATATCACACTTTTCATCATAGTGCTTTTACCAATGCATAAAATGCATGGAGAAGTCATTTCGAATGACTGGTCCTCAGTGTTGTGAGAACGATGACTGGTTAAAATTTTTGGTGGTTTCTTGTTCAGTCCATAGGCCTACATCAATGTGGCAAACCGGTGAGCATGTGGCTCTATTAGTATAGGAGATACCTGAAAACATATCACACTTTTCATCATAGTGCTTTTACCAATGCATAAAATGCATGGAGAAGTCATTTCGAATGACTGGTCCTCAGTGTTGTGAGAACGATGACTGGTTAAAATTTTTGGTGGTTTCTTGTTCAGTCCATAGGCCTACATCATGTGGCAAACCGGTGAGCATGTGGCTCTATTAGTATAGGAGATACCTGAAAACATATCACACTTTTCATCATAGTGCTTTTACCAATGCATAAAATGCATGGAGAAGTCATTTCGAATGACTGGTCCTCAGTGTTGTGAGAACGATGACTGGTTAAAATTTTTGGTGGTTTCTTGTTCAGTCCATAGGCCTACATCATGTGGCAAACCGGTGAGCATGTGGCTCTATTAGTATAGGAGATACCTGAAAACATATCACACTTTTCATCATAGTGCTTTTACCAATGCATAAAATGCATGGAGAAGTCATTTCGAATGACTGGTCCTCAGTGTTGTGAGAACAATGACTGGTTAAAATTTTTGGTGGTTTCTTGTTCAGTCCATAGGCCTACATCATGTGGCAAACCGGTGAGCATGTGGCTCTATTAGTATAGGAGATACCTGAAAACATATCACACTTTTCATCATAGTGCTTTTACCAATGCATAAAATGCATGGAGAAGTCATTTCGAATGACTGGTCCTCAGTGTTGTGAGAACGATGACTGGTTAAAATTTTTGGTGGTTTCTTGTTCAGTCCATAGGCCCACATCATGTGACAAACCGGTGAGCATGTGGCTCTATTAGTATAGGAGATACCTGAAAACATATCACACTTTTCATCATAGTGCTTTTACCAATGCATAAAATGCATGGAGAAGTCATTTCGAATGACTGGTCCTCAGTGTTGTGAGAACGATGACTGGTTAAAATTTTTGGTGGTTTCTTGTTCAGTCCATAGGCCTACATCATGTGGCAAACCGGTGAGCATGTGGCTCTATTAGTATAGGAGATACCTGAAAACATATCACACTTTTCATCATAGTGCTTTTACCAATGCATAAAATGCATGGAGAAGTCATTTCGAATGACTGGTCCTCAGTGTTGTGAGAACGATGACTGGTTAAAATTTTTGGTGGTTTCTTGTTCAGTCCATAGGCCTACATCATGTGGCAAACCGGTGAGCATGTGGCTCTATTAGTATAGGAGATACCTGAAAACATATCACACTTTTCATCATAGTGCTTTTACCAATGCATAAAATGCATGGAGAAGTCATTTCGAATGACTGGTCCTCAGTGTTGTGAGAACGATGACTGGTTAAAATTTTTGGTGGTTTCTTGTTCAGTCCATAGGCCTACATCATGTGGCAAACCGGTGAGCATGTGGCTCTATTAGTATAGGAGATACCTGAAAACATATCACACTTTTCATCATAGTGCTTTTACCAATGCATAAAATGCATGGAGAAGTCATTTCGAATGACTGGTCCTCAGTGTTGTGAGAACAATGACTGGTTAAAATTTTTGGTGGTTTCTTGTTCAGTCCATAGGCCTACATCATGTGGCAAACCGGTGAGCATGTGGCTCTATTAGTATAGGAGATACCTGAAAACATATCACACTTTTCATCATAGTGCTTTTACCAATGCATAAAATGCATGGAGAAGTCATTTCGAATGACTGGTCCTCAGTGTTGTGAGAACGATGACTAGTTAAAATTTTTGGTGGTTTCTTGTTCAGTCCATAGGCCTACATCATGTGGCAAACCGTTGAGCATGTGGCTCTATTAGTATAGGAGATACCTGAAAACATATCACACTTTTCATCATAGTGCTTTTACCAATGCATAAAATGCATGGAGAAGTCATTTCGAATGACTGGTCCTCAGTGTTGTGAGAACGATGACTGGTTAAAATTTTTGGTGGTTTCTTGTTCAGTCCATAGGCCTACATCATGTGGCAAACCGGTGAGCATGTGGCTCTATTAGTATAGGAGATACCTGAAAACATATCACACTTTTCATCATAGTGGTTTTACCAATGCATAAAATGCATGGAGAAGTCATTTCGAATGATTGGTCCTCAGTGTTGTGAGAAGGATGACTGGTTAAAATTTTTGGTGGTTTCCTGTTCAGTCCATAGGCCTACATCATGTGGCAAACCGGTGAGCATGTGGCTCTATTAGTATAGGAGATACCTGAAAACATATCACACTTTTCATCATAGTGCTTTTACCAATGCATAAAATGCATGGAGAAGTCATTTCGAATGACTGGTCCTCAGTGTTGTGAGAACGATGACTGGTTAAAATTTTTGGTGGTTTCTTGTTCAGTCCATAGGCCCACATCATGTGGCAAACCGGTGAGCATGTGGCTCTATTAGTATAGGAGATACCTGAAAACATATCACACTTTTCATCATAGTGCTTTTACCAATGCATAAAATGCATGGAGAAGTCATTTCGAATGACTGGTCCTCAGTGTTGTGAGAACGATGACTGGTTAAAATTTTTGGTGGTTTCTTGTTCAGTCCATAGGCCTACATCATGTGGCAAACCGGTGAGCATGTGGCTCTATTAGTATAGGAGATACCTGAAAACATATCACACTTTTCATCATAGTGCTTTTACCAATGCATAAAATGCATGGAGAAGTCATTTCGAATGACTGGTCCTCAGTGTTGTGAGAACGATGACTGGTTAAAATTTTTGGTGGTTTCTTGTTCAGTCCATAGGCCTACATCATGTGGCAAACCGGTGAGCATGTGGCTCGATTAGTATAGGAGATACCTGAAAACATATCACACTTTTCATCATAGTGGTTTTACCAATGCATAAAATGCATGGAGAAGTCATTTCGAATGACTGGTCCTCAGTGTTGTGAGAACGATGACTGGTTAAAATTTTTGGTGGTTTCTTGTTCAGTCCATAGGCCTACATCATGTGGCAAACCGGTGAGCATGTGGCTCTATTAGTATAGGAGATACCTGAAAACATATCACACTTTTCATCATAGTGCTTTTACCAATGCATAAAATGCATGGAGAAGTCATTTCGAATGACTGGTCCTCAGTGTTGTGAGAACGATGACTAGTTAAAATTTTTGGTGGTTTCTTGTTCAGTCCATAGGCCTACATCATGTGGCAAACCGGTGAGCATGTGGCTCTATTAGTATAGGAGATACCTGAAAACATATCACACTTTTCATCATAGTGCTTTTACCAATGCATAAAATGCATGGAGAAGTCATTTCGAATGACTGGTCCTCAGTGTTGTGAGAACGATGACTGGTTAAAATTTTTGGTGGTTTCTTGTTCAGTCCATAGGCCTACATCATGTGGCAAACCGGTGAGCATGTGGCTCTATTAGTATAGGAGATACCTGAAAACATATCACACTTTTCATCATAGTGGTTTTACCAATGCATAAAATGCATGGAGAAGTCATTTCGAATGATTGGTCCTCAGTGTTGTGAGAACGATGACTGGTTAAAATTTTTGGTGGTTTCTTGTTCAGTCCATAGGCCTACATCATGTGGCAAACCGGTGAGCATGTGGCTCTATTAGTATAGGAGATACCTGAAAACATATCACACTTTTCATCATAGTGCTTTTACCAATGCATAAAATGCATGGAGAAGTCATTTCGAATGACTGGTCCTCAGTGTTGTGAGAACGATGACTGGTTAAAATTTTTGGTGGTTTCTTGTTCAGTCCATAGGCCCACATCATGTGGCAAACCGGTGAGCATGTGGCTCTATTAGTATAGGAGATACCTGAAAACATATCACACTTTTCATCATAGTGCTTTTACCAATGCATAAAATGCATGGAGAAGTCATTTCGAATGACTGGTCCTCAGTGTTGTGAGAACGATGACTGGTTAAAATTTTTGGTGGTTTCTTGTTCAGTCCATAGGCCTACATCATGTGGCAAACCGGTGAGCATGTGGCTCTATTAGTATAGGAGATACCTGAAAACATATCACACTTTTCATCATAGTGCTTTTACCAATGCATAAAATGCATGGAGAAGTCATTTCGAATGACTGGTCCTCAGTGTTGTGAGAACGATGACTGGTTAAAATTTTTGGTGGTTTCTTGTTCAGTCCATAGGCCTACATCATGTGGCAAACCGGTGAGCATGTGGCTCTATTAGTATAGGAGATACCTGAAAACATATCACACTTTTCATCATAGTGCTTTTACCAATGCATAAAATGCATGGAGAAGTCATTTCGAATGACTGGTCCTCAGTGTTGTGAGAACGATGACTGGTTAAAATTTTTGGTGGTTTCTTGTTCAGTCCATAGGCCTACATCATGTGGCAAACCGGTGAGCATGTGGCGCTATTAGTATAGGAGATACCTGAAAACATATCACACTTTTCATCATAGTGCTTTTACCAATGCATAAAATGCATGGAGAAGTCATTTCGAATGACTGGTCCTCAGTGTTGTGAGAACGATGACTGGTTAAAATTTTTGGTGGTTTCTTGTTCAGTCCATAGGCCTACATCATGTGGCAAACCGGTGAGCATGTGGCTCTATTAGTATAGGAGATACCTGAAAACATATCACACTTTTCATCATAGTGCTTTTACCAATGCATAAAATGCATGGAGAAGTCATTTCGAATGACTGGTCCTCAGTGTTGTGAGAACGATGACTGGTTAAAATTTTTGGTGGTTTCTTGTTCAGTCCATAGGCCTACATCATGTGGCAAACCGGTGAGCATGTGGCTCTATTAGTATAGGAGATACCTGAAAACATATCACACTTTTCATCATAGTGCTTTTACCAATGCATAAAATGCATGGAGAAGTCATTTCGAATGACTGGTCCTCAGTGTTGTGAGAACGATGACTGGTTAAAATTTTTGGTGGTTTCTTGTTCAGTCCATAGGCCTACATCATGTGGCAAACCGGTGAGCATGTGGCTCTATTAGTATAGGAGATACCTGAAAACATATCACACTTTTCATCATAGTGCTTTTACCAATGCATAAAATGCATGGAGAAGTCATTTCGAATGACTGGTCCTCAGTGTTGTGAGAACGATGACTGGTTAAAATTTTTGGTGGTTTCTTGTTCAGTCCATAGGCCTACATCATGTGGCAAACCAGTGAGCATGTGGCTCTATTAGTATAGGAGATACCTGAAAACATATCACACTTTTCATCATAGTGCTTTTACCAATGCATAAAATGCATGGAGAAGTCATTTTGAATGACTGGTCCTCAGTGTTGTGAGAACGATGACTGGTTAAAATTTTTGGTGGTTTCTTGTTCAGTCCATAGGCCTACATCATGTGGCAAACCGGTGAGCATGTGGCTCTATTAGTATAGGAGATACCTGAAAACATATCACACTTTTCATCATAGTGCTTTTACCAATGCATAAAATGCATGGAGAAGTCATTTCGAATGACTGGTCCTCAGTGTTGTGAGAACGATGACTGGTTAAAATTTTTGGTGGTTTCTTGTTCAGTCCATAGGCCTACATCATGTGGCAAACCGGTGAGCATGTGGCTCTTTTAGTATAGGAGATACCTGAAAACATATCACACTTTTCATCATAGTGCTTTTACCAATGCATAAAATGCATGGAGAAGTCATTTCGAATGACTGGTCCTCAGTGTTGTGAGAACGATGACTGGTTAAAATTTTTGGTGGTTTCTTGTTCAGTCCATAGGCCTACATCATGTGGAAAACCGGTGAGCATGTGGCTCTATTAGTATAGGAGATACCTGAAAACATATCACACTTTTCATCATAGTGCTTTTACCAATGCATAAAATGCATGGAGAAGTCATTTCGAATGACTGGTCCTCAGTGTTGTGAGAACGATGACTGGTTAAAATTTTTGGTGGTTTCTTGTTCAGTCCATAGGCCTACATCATGTGGCAAACCGGTGAGCATGTGGCTCTATTAGTATAGGAGATACCTGAAAACATATCACACTTTTCATCATAGTGCTTTTACCAATGCATAAAATGCATGGAGAAGTCATTTTGAATGACTGGTCCTCAGTGTTGTGAGAACGATGACTGGTTAAAATTTTTGGTGGTTTCTTGTTCAGTCCATAGGCCTACATCATGTGGCAAACCGGTGAGCATGTGGCGCTATTAGTATAGGAGATACCTGAAAACATATCACACTTTTCATCATAGTGCTTTTACCAATGCATAAAATGCATGGAGAAGTCATTTCGAATGACTGGTCCTCAGTGTTGTGAGAACGATGACTGGTTAAAATTTTTGGTGGTTTCTTGTTCAGTCCATAGGCCTACATCATGTGGCAAACCGGTGAGCATGTGGCTCTATTAGTATAGGAGATACCTGAAAACATATCACACTTTTCATCATAGTGCTTTTACCAATGCATAAAATGCATGGAGAAGTCATTTCGAATGACTGGTCCTCAGTGTTGTGAGAACGATGACTGGTTAAAATTTTTGGTGGTTTCTTGTTCAGTCCATAGGCCTACATCATGTGGCAAACCGGTGAGCATGTGGCTCTATTAGTATAGGAGATACCTGAAAACATATCACACTTTTCATCATAGTGCTTTTACCAATGCATAAAATGCATGGAGAAGTCATTTTGAATGACTGGTCCTCAGTGTTGTGAGAACGATGACTGGTTAAAATTTTTGGTGGTTTCTTGTTCAGTCCATAGGCCTACATCATGTGGCAAACCGGTGAGCATGTGGCGCTATTAGTATAGGAGATACCTGAAAACATATCACACTTTTCATCATAGTGCTTTTACCAATGCATAAAATGCATGGAGAAGTCATTTCGAATGACTGGTCCTCAGTGTTGTGAGAACGATGACTGGTTAAAATTTTTGGTGGTTTCTTGTTCAGTCCATAGGCCTACATCATGTGGCAAACCGGTGAGCATGTGGCTCTATTAGTATAGGAGATACCTGAAAACATATCACACTTTTCATCATAGTGCTTTTACCAATGCATAAAATGCATGGAGAAGTCATTTCGAATGACTGGTCCTCAGTGTTGTGAGAACGATGACTGGTTAAAATTTTTGGTGGTTTCTTGTTCAGTCCATAGGCCTACATCATGTGGCAAACCGGTGAGCATGTGGCTCTATTAGTATAGGAGATACCTGAAAACATATCACACTTTTCATCATAGTGCTTTTACCAATGCATAAAATGCATGGAGAAGTCATTTCGAATGACTGGTCCTCAGTGTTGTGAGAACGATGACTGGTTAAAATTTTTGGTGGTTTCTTGTTCAGTCCATAGGCCTACATCATGTGGCAAACCGGTGAGCATGTGGCTCTATTAGTATAGGAGATACCTGAAAACATATCACACTTTTCATCATAGTGCTTTTACCAATGCATAAAATGCATGGAGAAGTCATTTCGAATGACTGGTCCTCAGTGTTGTGAGAACGATGACTGGTTAAAATTTTTGGTGGTTTCTTGTTCAGTCCATAGGCCTACATCATGTGGCAAACCGGTGAGCATGTGGCTCTATTAGTATAGGAGATACCTGAAAACATATCACACTTTTCATCATAGTGCTTTTACCAATGCATAAAATGCATGGAGAAGTCATTTCGAATGACTGGTCCTCAGTGTTGTGAGAACGATGACTGGTTAAAATTTTTGGTGGTTTCTTGTTCAGTCCATAGGCCTACATCATGTGGCAAACCGGTGAGCATGTGGCTCTATTAGTATAGGAGATACCTGAAAACATATCACACTTTTCATCATAGTGCTTTTACCAATGCATAAAATGCATGGAGAAGTCATTTCGAATGACTGGTCCTCAGTGTTGTGAGAACGATGACTGGTTAAAATTTTTGGTGGTTTCTTGTTCAGTCCATAGGCCTACATCATGTGGCAAACCGGTGAGCATGTGGCTCTATTAGTATAGGAGATACCTGAAAACATATCACACTTTTCATCATAGTGCTTTTACCAATGCATAAAATGCATGGAGAAGCCATTTCGAATGACTGGTCCTCAGTGTTGTGAGAACGATGACTGGTTAAAATTTTTGGTGGTTTCTTGTTCAGTCCATAGGCCTACATCATGTGGCAAACCAGTGAGCATGTGGCTCTATTAGTATAGGAGATACCTGAAAACATATCACACTTTTCATCATAGTGCTTTTACCAATGCATAAAATGCATGGAGAAGTCATTTTGAATGACTGGTCCTCAGTGTTGTGAGAACGCTGACTGGTTAAAATTTTTGGTGGTTTCTTGTTCAGTCCATAGGCCTACATCATGTGGCAAACCGGTGAGCATGTGGCTCTATTAGTATAGGAGATACCTGAAAACATATCACACTTTTCATCATAGTGCTTTTACCAATGCATAAAATGCATGGAGAAGTCATTTCGAATGACTGGTCCTCAGTGTTGTGAGAACGATGACTGGTTAAAATTTTTGGTGGTTTCTTGTTCAGTCCATAGGCCTACATCATGTGGCAAACCGGTGAGCATGTGGCTCTTTTAGTATAGGAGATACCTGAAAACATATCACACTTTTCATCATAGTGCTTTTACCAATGCATAAAATGCATGGAGAAGTCATTTCGAATGACTGGTCCTCAGTGTTGTGAGAACGATGACTGGTTAAAATTTTTGGTGGTTTCTTGTTCAGTCCATAGGCCTACATCATGTGGCAAACCGGTGAGCATGTGGCTCTATTAGTATAGGAGATACCTGAAAACATATCACACTTTTCATCATAGTGCTTTTACCAATGCATAAAATGCATGGAGAAGTCATTTCGAATGACTGGTCCTCAGTCTTGTGAGAACGATGACTGGTTAAAATTTTTGGTGGTTTCTTGTTCAGTCCATAGGCCTACATCATGTGGCAAACCGGTGAGCATGTGGCTCTATTAGTATAGGAGATACCTGAAAACATATCACACTTTTCATCATAGTGCTTTTATCAATGCATAAAATGCATGGAGAAGTCATTTCGAATGACTGGTCCTCAGTGTTGTGAGAACGATGACTGGTTAAAATTTTTGGTGGTTTCTTGTTCAGTCCATAGGCCTACATCATGTGGCAAACCGGTGAGCATGTGGCTCTATTAGTATAGGAGATACCTGAAAACATATCACACTTTTCATCATAGTGCTTTTACCAATGCATAAAATGCATGGAGAAGTCATTTCGAATGACTGGTCCTCAGTGTTGTGAGAACGATGACTGGTTAAAATTTTTGGTGGTTTCTTGTTCAGTCCATAGGCCTACATCATGTGGCAAACCGGTGAGCATGTGGCTCTATTAGTATAGGAGATACCTGAAAACATATCACACTTTTCATCATAGTGCTTTTACCAATGCATAAAATGCATGGAGAAGTCACTTCGAATGACTGGTCCTCAGTGTTGTGAGAACGATGACTGGTTAAAATTTTTGGTGGTTTCTTGTTCAGTCCATAGGCCTACATCATGTGGCAAACCGGTGAGCATGTGGTCATTCGAAATGACTCCATGCATTTTATGCATTGGTAAAAGCACTATGATGAAAAGTGTGATATGTTTTCAGGTATCTCCTATACTAATAGAGCCACATGCTCACCGGTTTGCCACATGATGTAGGCCTATGGACTGAACAAGAAACCACCAAAAATTTTAACCAGTCATCGTTCTCACAACACTGAGGACCAGTCATTCGAAATGACTTCTCCATGCATTTTATGCATTGGTAAAAGCACTATGATGAAAAGTGTGATATGTTGTCAGGTATCTCCTATACTAATAGAGCCACATGCTCACCGGTTTGCCACATGATGTAGGCCTATGGACTGAACAAGAAACCACCAAAAATTTTAACCAGTCATCGTTCTCACAACACTGAGGACCAGTCATTCGAAATGACTTCTCCATGCATTTTATGCATTGGTAAAAGCACTATGATGAAAAGTGTGATATGTTTTCAGGTATCTCCTATACTAATAGAGCCACATGCTCACCGGTTTGCCACATGATGTAGGCCTATGGACTGAACAAGAAACCACCAAAAATTTTAACCAGTCATCGTTCTCACAACGCTGAGGACCAGTCATTCGAAATGACTTCTCCATGCATTTTATGCATTGGTAAAAGCACTATGATGAAAAGTGTGATATGTTTTCAGTTATCTCCTATACTAATAGAGCCACATGCTCACCGGTTTGCCACATGATGTAGGCCTATGGACTGAACAAGAAACCACCAAAAATTTTAACCAGTCATCGTTCTCACAACACTGAGGACCAGTCATTCGAAATGACTTCTCCATGCATTTTATGCATTGGTAAAAGCACTATGATGAAAAGTGTGATATGTTTTCAGGTATCTCCTATACTAATAGAGCCACATGCTCACCGGTTTGCCACATGATGTAGGCCTATGGACTGAACAAGAAACCACCAAAAATTTTAACCAGTCATCGTTCTCACAACACTGAGGACCAGTCATTCGAAATGACTTCTCCATGCATTTTATGCATTGGTAAAAGCACTATGATGAAAAGTGTGATATGTTTTCAGGTATCTCCTATACTAATAGAGCCACATGCTCACCGGTTTGCCACATGATGTAGGCCTATGGACTGAACAAGAAACCACCAAAAATTTTAACCAGTCATCGTTCTCACAACACTGAGGACCAGTCATTCGAAATGACTTCTCCATGCATTTTATGCATTGGTAAAAGCACTATGATGAAAAGTGTGATATGTTTTCAGGTATCTCCTATACTAATAGAGCCACATGCTCACCGGTTTGCGACATGATGTGGGCCTATGGACTGAACAAGAAACCACCAAAAATTTTAACCAGTCATCGTTCTCACAACACTGAGGACCAGTCATTCGAAATGACTTCTCCATGCATTTTATGCATTGGTAAAAGCACTATGATGAAAAGTGTGATATGTTTTCAGGTATCTCCTATACTAATAGAGCCACATGCTCACCGGTTTGCCACATGATGTAGGCCTATGGACTGAATAGGAAACCACCAAAAATTTTAACCAGTCATTGTTCTCACAACACTGAGGACCAGTCATTCGAAATGACTTCTCCATGCATTTTATGCATTGGTAAAAGCACTATGATGAAAAGTGTGATATGTTTTCAGGTATCTCCTATACTAATAGAGCCACATGCTCACCGGTTTGCCACATGATGTAGGCCTATGGACTGAACAAGAAACCACCAAAAATTTTAACCAGTCATCGTTCTCACAACACTGAGGACCAGTCATTCGAAATGACTTCTCCATGCATTTTATGCATTGGTAAAAGCACTATGATGAAAAGTGTGATATGTTTTCAGGTATCTCCTATACTAATAGAGCCACATGCTCACCGGTTTGCCACATGATGTAGGCCTATGGACTGAACAAGAAACCACCAAAAATTTTAACCAGTCATTGTTCTCACAACACTGAGGACCAGTCATTCGAAATGACTTCTCCATGCATTTTATGCATTGGTAAAACCACTATGATGAAAAGTGTGATATGTTTTCAGGTATCTCCTATACTAATAGAGCCACATGCTCACCGGTTTGCCACATGATGTAGGCCTATGGACTGAACAAGAAACCACCAAAAATTTTAACCAGTCATCGTTCTCACAACACTGAGGACCAGTCATTCGAAATGACTTCTCCATGCATTTTATGCATTGGTAAAAGCACTATGATGAAAAGTGTGATATGTTTTCAGGTATCTCCTATACTAATAGAGCCACATGCTCACCGGTTTGTCACATGATGTGGGCCTATGGACTGAACAAGAAACCACCAAAAATTTTAACCAGTCATCGTTCTCACAACACTGAGGACCAGTCATTCGAAATGACTTCTCCATGCATTTTATGCATTGGTAAAAGCACTATGATGAAAAGTGTGATATGTTTTCAGGTATCTCCTATACTAATAGAGCCACATGCTCACCGGTTTGCCACATGATGTAGGCCTATGGACTGAACAAGAAACCACCAAAAATTTTAACCAGTCATCGTTCTCACAACACTGAGGACCAGTCATTCAAAATGACTTCTCCATGCATTTTATGCATTGGTAAAAGCACTATGATGAAAAGTGTGATATGTTTTCAGGTATCTCCTATACTAATAGAGCCACATGCTCACCGGTTTGCCACATGATGTAGGCCTATGGACTGAACAAGAAACCACCAAAAATTTTAACCAGTCATCGTTCTCACAACACTGAGGACCAGTCATTCGAAATGACTTCTCCATGCATTTTATGCATTGGTAAAAGCACTATGATGAAAAGTGTGATATGTTTTCAGGTATCTCCTATACTAATAGAGCCACATGCTCACCGGTTTGCCACATGATGTAGGCCTATGGACTGAACAAGAAACCACCAAAAATTTTAACCAGTCATCGTTCTCACAACACTGAGGACCAGTCATTCGAAATGACTTCTCCATGCATTTTATGCATTGGTAAAAGCACTATGATGAAAAGTGTGATGTTTTCAGGTATCTCCTATACTAATAGAGCCACATGCTCACCGGTTTGCCACATGATGTAGGCCTATGGACTGAACAAGAAACCACCAAAAATTTTAACCAGTCATCGTTCTCACAACACTGAGGACCAGTCATTCGAAATGACTTCTCCATGCATTTTATGCATTGGTAAAAGCACTATGATGAAAAGTGTGATATGTTTTCAGGTATCTCCTATACTAATAGAGCCACATGCTCACCGGTTTGCCACATGATGTAGGCCTATGGACTGAACAAGAAACCACCAAAAATTTTAACCAGTCATCGTTCTCACAACACTGAGGACCAGTCATTCGAAATGACTTCCATGCATTTTATGCATTGGTAAAAGCACTATGATGAAAAGTGTGATATGTTTTCAGGTATCTCCTATACTAATAGAGCCACATGCTCACCGGTTTGCCACATGATGTAGGCCTATGGACTGAACAAGAAACCACCAAAAATTTTAACCAGTCATCGTTCTCACAACACTGAGGACCAGTCATTCGAAATGACTTCTCCATGCATTTTATGCATTGGTAAAAGCACTATGATGAAAAGTGTGATATGTTTTCAGGTATCTCCTATACTAATAGAGCCACATGCTCACCGGTTTGCCACATGATGTAGGCCTATGGACTGAACAAGAAACCACCAAAAATTTTAACCAGTCATCGTTCTCACAACACTGAGGACCAGTCATTCGAAATGACTTCTCCATGCATTTTATGCATTGGTAAAAGCACTATGATGAAAAGTGTGATATGTTTTCAGGTATCTCCTATACTAATAGAGCCACATGCTCACCGGTTTGCCACATGATGTAGGCCTATGGACTGAACAAGAAACCACCAAAAATTTTAACCAGTCATCGTTCTCACAACACTGAGGACCAGTCATTCGAAATGACTTCTCCATGCATTTTATGCATTGGTAAAAGCACTATGATGAAAAGTGTGATATGTTTTCAGGTATCTCCTATACTAATAGAGCCACATGCTCACCGGTTTGCCACATGATGTAGGCCTATGGACTGAACAAGAAACCACCAAAAATTTTAACCAGTCATCGTTCTCACAACACTGAGGACCAGTCATTCGAAATGACTTCTCCATGCATTTTATGCATTGGTAAAAGCACTATGATGAAAAGTGTGATATGTTTTCAGGTATCTCCTATACTAATAGAGCCACATGCTCACCGGTTTGCCACATGATGTAGGCCTATGGACTGAACAAGAAACCACCAAAAATTTTAACCAGTCATCGTTCTCACAACACTGAGGACCAGTCATTCGAAATGACTTCTCCATGCATTTTATGCATTGGTAAAAGCACTATGATGAAAAGTGTGATATGTTTTCAGGTATCTCCTATACTAATAGAGCCACATGCTCACCGGTTTGCCACATGATGTAGGCCTATGGACTGAACAAGAAACCACCAAAAATTTTAACCAGTCATCGTTCTCACAACACTGAGGACCAGTCATTCGAAATGACTTCTCCATGCATTTTATGCATTGGTAAAAGCACTATGATGAAAAGTGTGATATGTTTTCAGGTATCTCCTATACTAATAGAGCCACATGCTCACCGGTTTGCCACATGATGTAGGCCTATGGACTGAACAAGAAACCACCAAAAATTTTAACCAGTCATCGTTCTCACAACACTGAGGACCAGTCATTCGAAATGACTTCTCCATGCATTTTATGCATTGGTAAAAGCACTATGATGAAAAGTGTGATATGTTTTCAGGTATCTCCTATACTAATAGAGCCACATGCTCACCGGTTTGCCACATGATGTAGGCCTATGGACTGAACAAGAAACCACCAAAAATTTTAACCAGTCATCGTTCTCACAACACTGAGGACCAGTCATTCGAAATGACTTCTCCATGCATTTTATGCATTGGTAAAAGCACTATGATGAAAAGTGTGATATGTTTTCAGGTATCTCCTATACTAATAGAGCCACATGCTCACCGGTTTGCCACATGATGTAGGCCTATGGACTGAACAAGAAACCACCAAAAATTTTAACCAGTCATCGTTCTCACAACACTGAGGACCAGTCATTCGAAATGACTTCTCCATGCATTTTATGCATTGGTAAAAGCACTATGATGAAAAGTGTGATATGTTTTCAGGTATCTCCTATACTAATAGAGCCACATGCTCACCGGTTTGCCACATGATGTAGGCCTATGGACTGAACAAGAAACCACCAAAAATTTTAACCAGTCATCGTTCTCACAACACTGAGGACCAGTCATTCGAAATGACTTCTCCATGCATTTTATGCATTGGTAAAAGCACTATGATGAAAAGTGTGATATGTTTTCAGGTATCTCCTATACTAATAGAGCCACATGCTCACCGGTTTGCCACATGATGTAGGCCTATGGACTGAACAAGAAACCACCAAAAATTTTAACCAGTCATCGTTCTCACAACACTGAGGACCAGTCATTCGAAATGACTTCTCCATGCATTTTATGCATTGGTAAAAGCACTATGATGAAAAGTGTGATATGTTTTCAGGTATCTCCTATACTAATAGAGCCACATGCTCACCGGTTTGCCACATGATGTAGGCCTATGGACTGAACAAGAAACCACCAAAAATTTTAACCAGTCATCGTTCTCACAACACTGAGGACCAGTCATTCGAAATGACTTCTCCATGCATTTTATGCATTGGTAAAAGCACTATGATGAAAAGTGTGATATGTTTTCAGGTATCTCCTATACTAATAGAGCCACATGCTCACCGGTTTGCCACATGATGTAGGCCTATGGACTGAACAAGAAACCACCAAAAATTTTAACCAGTCATCGTTCTCACAACACTGAGGACCAGTCATTCGAAATGACTTCTCCATGCATTTTATGCATTGGTAAAAGCACTATGATGAAAAGTGTGATATGTTTTCAGGTATCTCCTATACTAATAGAGCCACATGCTCACCGGTTTGCCACATGATGTAGGCCTATGGACTGAACAAGAAACCACCAAAAATTTTAACCAGTCATCGTTCTCACAACACTGAGGACCAGTCATTCGAAATGACTTCTCCATGCATTTTATGCATTGGTAAAAGCACTATGATGAAAAGTGTGATATGTTTTCAGGTATCTCCTATACTAATAGAGCCACATGCTCACCGGTTTGCCACATGATGTAGGCCTATGGACTGAACAAGAAACCACCAAAAATTTTAACCAGTCATCGTTCTCACAACACTGAGGACCAGTCATTCGAAATGACTTCTCCATGCATTTTATGCATTGGTAAAAGCACTATGATGAAAAGTGTGATATGTTTTCAGGTATCTCCTATACTAATAGAGCCACATGCTCACCGGTTTGCCACATGATGTAGGCCTATGGACTGAACAAGAAACCACCAAAAATTTTAACCAGTCATCGTTCTCACAACACTGAGGACCAGTCATTCGAAATGACTTCTCCATGCATTTTATGCATTGGTAAAAGCACTATGATGAAAAGTGTGATATGTTTTCAGGTATCTCCTATACTAATAGAGCCACATGCTCACCGGTTTGCCACATGATGTAGGCCTATGGACTGAACAAGAAACCACCAAAAATTTTAACCAGTCATCGTTCTCACAACACTGAGGACCAGTCATTCGAAATGACTTCTCCATGCATTTTATGCATTGGTAAAAGCACTATGATGAAAAGTGTGATATGTTTTCAGGTATCTCCTATACTAATAGAGCCACATGCTCACCGGTTTGCCACATGATGTAGGCCTATGGACTGAACAAGAAACCACCAAAAATTTTAACCAGTCATCGTTCTCACAACACTGAGGACCAGTCATTCGAAATGACTTCTCCATGCATTTTATGCATTGGTAAAAGCACTATGATGAAAAGTGTGATATGTTTTCAGGTATCTCCTATACTAATAGAGCCACATGCTCACCGGTTTGCCACATGATGTAGGCCTATGGACTGAACAAGAAACCACCAAAAATTTTAACCAGTCATCGTTCTCACAACACTGAGGACCAGTCATTCGAAATGACTTCTCCATGCATTTTATGCATTGGTAAAAGCACTATGATGAAAAGTGTGATATGTTTTCAGGTATCTCCTATACTAATAGAGCCACATGCTCACCGGTTTGCCACATGATGTAGGCCTATGGACTGAACAAGAAACCACCAAAAATTTTAACCAGTCATCGTTCTCACAACACTGAGGACCAGTCATTCGAAATGACTTCTCCATGCATTTTATGCATTGGTAAAAGCACTATGATGAAAAGTGTGATATGTTTTCAGGTATCTCCTATACTAATAGAGCCACATGCTCACCGGTTTGCCACATGATGTAGGCCTATGGACTGAACAAGAAACCACCAAAAATTTTAACCAGTCATCGTTCTCACAACACTGAGGACCAGTCATTCGAAATGACTTCTCCATGCATTTTATGCATTGGTAAAAGCACTATGATGAAAAGTGTGATGTTTTCAGGTATCTCCTATACTAATAGCGCCACATGCTCACCGGTTTGCCACATGATGTAGGCCTATGGACTGAACAAGAAACCACCAAAAATTTTAACCAGTCATCGTTCTCACAACACTGAGGACCAGTCATTCGAAATGACTTCTCCATGCATTTTATGCATTGGTAAAAGCACTATGATGAAAAGTGTGATATGTTTTCAGGTATCTCCTATACTAATAGAGCCACATGCTCACCGGTTTGCCACATGATGTAGGCCTATGGACTGAACAAGAAACCACCAAAAATTTTAACCAGTCATCGTTCTCACAACACTGAGGACCAGTCATTCGAAATGACTTCTCCATGCATTTTATGCATTGGTAAAAGCACTATGATGAAAAGTGTGATATGTTTTCAGGTATCTCCTATACTAATAGAGCCACATGCTCACCGGTTTGCCACATGATGTAGGCCTATGGACTGAACAAGAAACCACCAAAAATTTTAACCAGTCATCGTTCTCACAACACTGAGGACCAGTCATTCGAAATGACTTCTCCATGCATTTTATGCATTGGTAAAAGCACTATGATGAAAAGTGTGATATGTTTTCAGGTATCTCCTATACTAATAGAGCCACATGCTCACCGGTTTGCCACATGATGTAGGCCTATGGACTGAACAAGAAACCACCAAAAATTTTAACCAGTCATCGTTCTCACAACACTGAGGACCAGTCATTCGAAATGACTTCTCCATGCATTTTATGCATTGGTAAAAGCACTATGATGAAAAGTGTGATATGTTTTCAGGTATCTCCTATACTAATAGAGCCACATGATCACCGGTTTGCCACATGATGTAGGCCTATGGACTGAACAAGAAACCACCAAAAATTTTAACCAGTCATCGTTCTCACAACACTGAGGACCAGTCATTCGAAATGACTTCTCCATGCATTTTATGCATTGGTAAAAGCACTATGATGAAAAGTGTGATATGTTTTCAGGTATCTCCTATACTAATAGAGTCACATGCTCACCGGTTTGCCACATGATGTAGGCCTATGGACTGAACAAGAAACCACCAAAAATTTTAACCAGTCATCGTTCTCACAACACTGAGGACCAGTCATTCGAAATGACTTCTCCATGCATTTTATGCATTGGTAAAAGCACTATGATGAAAAGTGTGATATGTTTTCAGGTATCTCCTATACTAATAGAGCCACATGCTCACCGGTTTGCCACATGATGTAGGCCTATGGACTGAACAAGAAACCACCAAAAATTTTAACCAGTCATCGTTCTCACAACACTGAGGACCAGTCATTCGAAATGACTTCTCCATGCATTTTATGCATTGGTAAAAGCACTATGATGAAAAGTGTGATATGTTTTCAGGTATCTCCTATACTAATAGAGCCACATGCTCACCGGTTTGCCACATGATGTAGGCCTATGGACTGAACAAGAAACCACCAAAAATTTTAACCAGTCATCGTTCTCACAACACTGAGGACCAGTCATTCGAAATGACTTCTCCATGCATTTTATGAATTGGTAAAAGCACTATGATGAAAAGTGTGATATGTTTTCAGGTATCTCCTATACTAATAGAGCCACATGCTCACCGGTTTGCCACATGATGTAGGCCTATGGACTGAACAAGAAACCACCAAAAATTTTAACCAGTCATCGTTCTCACAACACTGAGGACCAGTCATTCGAAATGACTTCTCCATGCATTTTATGCATTGGTAAAAGCACTATGATGAAAAGTGTGATATGTTTTCAGGTATCTCCTATACTAATAGAGCCACATGCTCACCGGTTTGCCACATGATGTAGGCCTATGGACTGAACAAGAAACCACCAAAAATTTTAACCAGTCATCGTTCTCACAACACTGAGGACCAGTCATTCGAAATGACTTCTCCATGCATTTTATGCATTGGTAAAAGCACTATGATGAAAAGTGTGATATGTTTTCAGGTATCTCCTATACTAATAGAGCCACATGATCACCGGTTTGCCACATGATGTAGGCCTATGGACTGAACAAGAAACCACCAAAAATATTAACCAGTCATCGTTCTCACAACACTGAGGACCAGTCATTCGAAATGACTTCTCCATGCATTTTATGCATTGGTAAAAGCACTATGATGAAAAGTGTGATATGTTTTCAGGTATCTCCTATACTAATAGAGCCACATGCTCACCGGTTTGCCACATGATGTAGGCCTATGGACTGAACAAGAAACCACCAAAAATTTTAACCAGTCATCGTTCTCACAACACTGAGGACCAGTCATTCGAAATGACTTCTCCATGCATTTTATGCATTGGTAAAAGCACTATGATGAAAAGTGTGATATGTTTTCAGGTATCTCCTATACTAATAGAGCCACATGCTCACCGGTTTGCCACATGATGTAGGCCTATGGACTGAACAAGAAACCACCAAAAATTTTAACCAGTCATCGTTCTCACAACACTGAGGACCAGTCATTCGAAATGACTTCTCCATGCATTTTATGCATTGGTAAAAGCACTATGATGAAAAGTGTGATATGTTTTCAGGTATCTCCTATACTAATAGAGCCACATGCTCACCGGTTTGCCACATGATGTAGGCCTATGGACTGAACAAGAAACCACCAAAAATTTTAACCAGTCATCGTTCTCACAACACTGAGGACCAGTCATTCGAAATGACTTCTCCATGCATTTTATGAATTGGTAAAAGCACTATGATGAAAAGTGTGATATGTTTTCAGGTATCTCCTATACTAATAGAGCCACATGCTCACCGGTTTGCCACATGATGTAGGCCTATGGACTGAACAAGAAACCACCAAAAATTTTAACCAGTCATCGTTCTCACAACACTGAGGACCAGTCATTCGAAATGACTTCTCCATGCATTTTATGCATTGGTAAAAGCACTATGATGAAAAGTGTGATATGTTTTCAGGTATCTCCTATACTAATAGAGCCACATGCTCACCGGTTTGCCACATGATGTAGGCCTATGGACTGAACAAGAAACCACCAAAAATTTTAACCAGTCATCGTTCTCACAACACTGAGGACCAGTCATTCGAAATGACTTCTCCATGCATTTTATGCATTGGTAAAAGCACTATGATGAAAAGTGTGATATGTTTTCAGGTATCTCCTATACTAATAGAGCCACATGCTCACCGGTTTGCCACATGATGTAGGCCTATGGACTGAACAAGAAACCACCAAAAATTTTAACCAGTCATCGTTCTCACAACACTGAGGACCAGTCATTCGAAATGACTTCTCCATGCATTTTATGAATTGGTAAAAGCACTATGATGAAAAGTGTGATATGTTTTCAGGTATCTCCTATACTAATAGAGCCACATGCTCACCGGTTTGCCACATGATGTAGGCCTATGGACTGAACAAGAAACCACCAAAAATTTTAACCAGTCATCGTTCTCACAACACTGAGGACCAGTCATTCGAAATGACTTCTCCATGCATTTTATGCATTGGTAAAAGCACTATGATGAAAAGTGTGATATGTTTTCAGGTATCTCCTATACTAATAGAGCCACATGCTCACCGGTTTGCCACATGATGTAGGCCTATGGACTGAACAAGAAACCACCAAAAATTTTAACCAGTCATCGTTCTCACAACACTGAGGACCAGTCATTCGAAATGACTTCTCCATGCATTTTATGCATTGGTAAAAGCACTATGATGAAAAGTGTGATATGTTTTCAGGTATCTCCTATACTAATAGAGCCACATGATCACCGGTTTGCCACATGATGTAGGCCTATGGACTGAACAAGAAACCACCAAAAATATTAACCAGTCATCGTTCTCACAACACTGAGGACCAGTCATTCGAAATGACTTCTCCATGCATTTTATGCATTGGTAAAAGCACTATGATGAAAAGTGTGATATGTTTTCAGGTATCTCCTATACTAATAGAGCCACATGCTCACCGGTTTGCCACATGATGTAGGCCTATGGACTGAACAAGAAACCACCAAAAATTTTAACCAGTCATCGTTCTCACAACACTGAGGACCAGTCATTCGAAATGACTTCTCCATGCATTTTATGCATTGGTAAAAGCACTATGATGAAAAGTGTGATATGTTTTCAGGTATCTCCTATACTAATAGAGCCACATTCTCACCGGTTTGCCACATGATGTAGGCCTATGGACTGAACAAGAAACCACCAAAAATTTTAACCAGTCATCGTTCTCACAACACTGAGGACCAGTCATTCGAAATGACTTCTCCATGCATTTTATGCATTGGTAAAAGCACTATGATGAAAAGTGTGATATGTTTTCAGGTATCTCCTATACTAATAGAGCCACATGCTCACCGGTTTGCCACATGATGTAGGCCTATGGACTGAACAAGAAACCACCAAAAATTTTAACCAGTCATCGTTCTCACAACACTGAGGACCAGTCATTCGAAATGACTTCTCCATGCATTTTATGCATTGGTAAAAGCACTATGATGAAAAGTGTGATATGTTTTCAGGTATCTCCTATACTAATAGAGCCACATGCTCACCGGTTTGCCACATGATGTAGGCCTATGGACTGAACAAGAAACCACCAAAAATTTTAACCAGTCATCGTTCTCACAACACTGAGGACCAGTCATTCGAAATGACTTCTCCATGCATTTTATGCATTGGTAAAAGCACTATGATGAAAAGTGTGATATGTTTTCAGGTATCTCCTATACTAATAGAGCCACATGCTCACCGGTTTGCCACATGATGTAGGCCCATGGACTGAACAAGAAACCACCAAAAATTTTAACCAGTCATCGTTCTCACAACACTGAGGACCAGTCATTCGAAATGACTTCTCCATGCATTTTATGCATTGGTAAAAGCACTATGATGAAAAGTGTGATATGTTTTCAGGTATCTCCTATACTAATAGAGTCACATGCTCACCGGTTTGCCACATGATGTAGGCCCATGGACTGAACAAGAAACCACCAAAAATTTTAACCAGTCATCGTTCTCACAACACTGAGGACCAGTCATTCGAAATGACTTCTCCATGCATTTTATGCATTGGTAAAAGCACTATGATGAAAAGTGTGATATGTTTTCAGGTATCTCCTATACTAATAGAGCCACATGCTCACCGGTTTGCCACATGATGTAGGCCTATGGACTGAACAAGAAACCACCAAAATTTTAACCAGTCATCGTTCTCACAACACTGAGGACCAGTCATTCGAAATGACTTCTCCATGCATTTTATGCATTGGTAAAAGCACTATGATGAAAAGTGTGATATGTTTTCAGGTATCTCCTATACTAATAGAGCCACATGCTCACCGGTTTGCCACATGATGTAGGCCTATGGACTGAACAAGAAACCACCAAAAATTTTAACCAGTCATCGTTCTCACAACACTGAGGACCAGTCATTCGAAATGACTTCTCCATGCATTTTATGCATTGGTAAAAGCACTATGATGAAAAGTGTGATATGTTTTCAGGTATCTCCTATACTAATAGAGCCACATGCTCACCGGTTTGCCACATGATGTAGGCCTATGGACTGAACAAGAAACCACCAAAAATTTTAACCAGTCATCGTTCTCACAACACTGAGGATCAGTCATTCGAAATGACTTCTCCATGCATTTTCTGCATTGGTAAAAGCACTATGATGAAAAGTGTGATATGTTTTCAGGTATCTCCTATTCTAATAGAGCCACATGCTCACCGGTTTGCCACATGATGTAGGCCTATGGACTGAACAAGAAACCACCAAAAATTTTAACCAGTCATCGTTCTCACAACACTGAGGACCAGTCATTCGAAATGACTTCTCCATGCATTTTATGCATTGGTAAAAGCACTATGATGAAAAGTGTGATATGTTTTCAGGTATCTCCTATACTAATAGAGCCACATGCTCACCGGTTTGCCACATGATGTAGGCCTATGGACTGAACAAGAAACCACCAAAAATTTTAACCAGTCATCGTTCTCACAACACTGAGGACCAGTCATTCGAAATGACTTCTCCATGCATTTTATGCATTGGTAAAAGCACTATGATGAAAAGTGTGATATGTTTTCAGGTATCTCCTATACTAATAGAGCCACATGCTCACCGGTTTGCCACATGATGTAGGCCTATGGACTGAACAAGAAACCACCAAAAATTTTAACCAGTCATCGTTCTCACAACACTGAGGACCAGTCATTCGAAATGACTTCTCCATGCATTTTATGCATTGGTAAAAGCACTATGATGAAAAGTGTGATATGTTTTCAGGTATCTCCTATACTAATAGAGCCACATGCTCACCGGTTTGCCACATGATGTAGGCCTATGGACTGAACAAGAAACCACCAAAAATTTTAACCAGTCATCGTTCTCACAACACTGAGGACCAGTCATTCGAAATGACTTCTCCATGCATTTTATGCATTGGTAAAAGCACTATGATGAAAAGTGTGATATGTTTTCAGGTATCTCCTATACTAATAGAGCCACATGCTCACCGGTTTGCCACATGATGTAGGCCTATGGACTGAACAAGAAACCACCAAAAATTTTAACCAGTCATCGTTCTCACAACACTGAGGACCAGTCATTCGAAATGACTTCTCCATGCATTTTATGCATTGGTAAAAGCACTATGATGAAAAGTGTGATATGTTTTCAGGTATCTCCTATACTAATAGAGCCACATGCTCACCGGTTTGCCACATGATGTAGGCCTATGGACTGAACAAGAAACCACCAAAAATTTTAACCAGTCATCGTTCTCACAACACTGAGGACCAGTCATTCGAAATGACTTCTCCATGCATTTTATGCATTGGTAAAAGCACTATGATGAAAAGTGTGATATGTTTTCAGGTATCTCCTATACTAATAGAGCCACATGCTCACCGGTTTGCCACATGATGTAGGCCTATGGACTGAACAAGAAACCACCAAAAATTTTAACCAGTCATCGTTCTCACAACACTGAGGACCAGTCATTCGAAATGACTTCTCCATGCATTTTATGCATTGGTAAAAGCACTATGATGAAAAGTGTGATATGTTTTCAGGTATCTCCTATACTAATAGAGCCACATGATCACCGGTTTGCCACATGATGTAGGCCTATGGACTGAACAAGAAACCACCAAAAATATTAACCAGTCATCGTTCTCACAACACTGAGGACCAGTCATTCGAAATGACTTCTCCATGCATTTTATGCATTGGTAAAAGCACTATGATGAAAAGTGTGATATGTTTTCAGGTATCTCCTATACTAATAGAGCCACATGATCACCGGTTTGCCACATGATGTAGGCCTATGGACTGAACAAGAAACCACCAAAAATTTTAACCAGTCATCGTTCTCACAACACTGAGGACCAGTCATTCGAAATGACTTCTCCATGCATTTTATGCATTGGTAAAAGCACTATGATGAAAAGTGTGATATGTTTTCAGGTATCTCCTATACTAATAGAGCCACATGCTCACCGGTTTGCCACATGATGTAGGCCCATGGACTGAACAAGAAACCACCAAAAATTTTAACCAGTCATCGTTCTCACAACACTGAGGACCAGTCATTCGAAATGACTTCTCCATGCATTTTATGCATTGGTAAAAGCACTATGATGAAAAGTGTGATATGTTTTCAGGTATCTCCTATACTAATAGAGCCACATGCTCACCGGTTTGCCACATGATGTAGGCCTATGGACTGAACAAGAAACCACCAAAAATTTTAACCAGTCATCGTTCTCACAACACTGAGGACCAGTCATTCGAAATGACTTCTCCATGCATTTTATGCATTGGTAAAAGCACTATGATGAAAAGTGTGATATGTTTTCAGGTATCTCCTATACTAATAGAGCCACATGCTCACCGGTTTGCCACATGATGTAGGCCTATGGACTGAACAAGAAACCACCAAAAATTTTAACCAGTCATCGTTCTCACAACACTGAGGACCAGTCATTCGAAATGACTTCTCCATGCATTTTATGCATTGGTAAAAGCACTATGATGAAAAGTGTGATATGTTTTCAGGTTTCTCCTATACTAATAGAGCCACATGATCACCGGTTTGCCACATGATGTAGGCCTATGGACTGAACAAGAAACCACCAAAAATATTAACCAGTCATCGTTCTCACAACACTGAGGACCAGTCATTTGAAATGACTTCTCCATGCATTTTATGCATTGGTAAAAGCACTATGATGAAAAGTGTGATATGTTTTCAGGTATCTCCTATACTAATAGAGCCACATGCTCACCGGTTTGCCACATGATGTAGGCCTATGGACTGAACAAGAAACCACCAAAAATTTAAACCAGTCATCGTTCTCACAACACTGAGAACCAGTCATTCGAAATGACTTCTCCATGCATTTTATGCATTGGTAAAAGCACTATGATGAAAAGTGTGATATGTTTTCAGGTATCTCCTATACTAATAGAGCCACATGCTCACCGGTTTGCCACATGGTGTAGGCCTATGGACTGAACAAGAAACCACCAAAAATTTTAACCAGTCATCGTTCTCACAACACTGAGGACCAGTCATTCGAAATGACTTCTCCATGCATTTTCTGCATTGGTAAAAGCACTATGATGAAAAGTGTGATATGTTTTCAGGTATCTCCTATACTAATAGAGCCACATGCTCACCGGTTTGCCACATGATGTAGGCCTATGGACTGAACAAGAAACCACCAAAAATTTTAACCAGTCATCGTTCTCACAACACTGAGGACCAGTCATTCGAAATGACTTCTCCATGCATTTTATGCATTGGTAAAAGCACTATGATGAAAAGTGTGATATGTTTTCAGGTATCTCCTATACTAATAGAGCCACATGCTCACCGGTTTGCCACATGATGTAGGCCTATGGACTGAACAAGAAACCACCAAAAATTTTAACCAGTCATCGTTCTCACAACACTGAGGACCAGTCATTCGAAATGACTTCTCCATGCATTTTATGCATTGGTAAAAGCACTATGATGAAAAGTGTGATATGTTTTCAGGTATCTCCTATACTAATAGAGCCACATGCTCACCGGTTTGCCACATGATGTAGGCCCATGGACTGAACAAGAAACCACCAAAAATTTTAACCAGTCATCGTTCTCACAACACTGAGGACCAGTCATTCGAAATGACTTCTCCATGCATTTTATGCATTGGTAAAAGCACTATGATGAAAAGTGTGATATGTTTTCAGGTATCTCCTATACTAATAGAGTCACATGCTCACCGGTTTGCCACATGATGTAGGCCTATGGACTGAACAAGAAACCACCAAAAATTTTAACCAGTCATCGTTCTCACAACACTGAGGACCAGTCATTCGAAATGACTTCTCCATGCATTTTATGCATTGGTAAAAGCACTATGATGAAAAGTGTGATATGTTTTCAGGTATCTCCTATACTAATAGAGCCACATGCTCACCGGTTTGCCACATGATGTAGGCCTATGGACTGAACAAGAAACCACCAAAAATTTTAACCAGTCATCGTTCTCACAACACTGAGGACCAGTCATTCGAAATGACTTCTCCATGCATTTTATGCATTGGTAAAAGCACTATGATGAAAAGTGTGATATGTTTTCAGGTATCTCCTATACTAATAGAGCCACATGCTCACCGGTTTGCCACATGATGTAGGCCTATGGACTGAACAAGAAACCACCAAAAATTTTAACCAGTCATCGTTCTCACAACACTGAGGACCAGTCATTCGAAATGACTTCTCCATGCATTTTCTGCATTGGTAAAAGCACTATGATGAAAAGTGTGATATGTTTTCAGGTATCTCCTATACTAATAGAGCCACATGCTCACCGGTTTGCCACATGATGTAGGCCTATGGACTGAACAAGAAACCACCAAAAATTTTAACCAGTCATCGTTCTCACAACACTGAGGACCAGTCATTCGAAATGACTTCTCCATGCATTTTATGCATTGGTAAAAGCACTATGATGAAAAGTGTGATATGTTTTCAGGTATCTCCTATACTAATAGAGCCACATGCTCACCGGTTTGCCACATGATGTAGGCCTATGGACTGAACAAGAAACCACCAAAAATTTTAACCAGTCATCGTTCTCACAACACTGAGGACCAGTCATTCGAAATGACTTCTCCATGCATTTTATGCATTGGTAAAAGCACTATGATGAAAAGTGTGATATGTTTTCAGGTATCTCCTATACTAATAGAGCCACATGCTCACCGGTTTGCCACATGATGTAGGCCCATGGACTGAACAAGAAACCACCAAAAATTTTAACCAGTCATCGTTCTCACAACACTGAGGACCAGTCATTCGAAATGACTTCTCCATGCATTTTATGCATTGGTAAAAGCACTATGATGAAAAGTGTGATATGTTTTCAGGTATCTCCTATACTAATAGAGCCACATGCTCACCGGTTTGCCACATGATGTAGGCCCATGGACTGAACAAGAAACCACCAAAAATTTTAACCAGTCATCGTTCTCACAACACTGAGGACCAGTCATTCGAAATGACTTCTCCATGCATTTTATGCATTGGTAAAAGCACTATGATGAAAAGTGTGATATGTTTTCAGGTATCTCCTATACTAATAGAGCCACATGCTCACCGGTTTGCCACATGATGTAGGCCTATGGACTGAACAAGAAACCACCAAAAATTTTAACCAGTCATCGTTCTCACAACACTGAGGACCAGTCATTCGAAATGACTTCTCCATGCATTTTATGCATTGGTAAAAGCACTGTGATGAAAAGTGTGATATGTTTTCAGGTATCTCCTATACTAATAGAGCCACATGCTCACCGGTTTTCCACATGATGTAGGCCTATGGACTGAACAAGAAACCACCAAAAATTTTAACCAGTCATCGTTCTCACAACACTGAGGACCAGTCATTCGAAATGACTTCTCCATGCATTTTATGCATTGGTAAAAGCACTATGATGAAAAGTGTGATATGTTTTCAGGTATCTCCTATACTAATAGAGTCACATGCTCACCGGTTTGCCACATGATGTAGGCCCATGGACTGAACAAGAAACCACCAAAAATTTTAACCAGTCATCGTTCTCACAACACTGAGGACCAGTCATTCGAAATGACTTCTCCATGCATTTTATGCATTGGTAAAAGCACTATGATGAAAAGTGTGATATGTTTTCAGGTATCTCCTATACTAATAGAGCCACATGCTCACCGGTTTGCCACATGATGTAGGCCTATGGACTGAACAAGAAACCACCAAAAATTTTAACCAGTCATCGTTCTCACAACACTGAGGACCAGTCATTCGAAATGACTTCTCCATGCATTTTATGCATTGGTAAAAGCACTATGATGAAAAGTGTGATATGTTTTCAGGTATCTCCTATACTAATAGAGCCACATGCTCACCGGTTTGCCACATGATGTAGGCCTATGGACTGAACAAGAAACCACCAAAAATTTTAACCAGTCATCGTTCTCACAACACTGAGGACCAGTCATTCGAAATGACTTCTCCATGCATTTTCTGCATTGGTAAAAGCACTATGATGAAAAGTGTGATATGTTTTCAGGTATCTCCTATACTAATAGAGCCACATGCTCACCGGTTTTCCACATGATGTAGGCCTATGGACTGAACAAGAAACCACCAAAAATTTTAACCAGTCATCGTTCTCACAACACTGAGGACCAGTCATTCGAAATGACTTCTCCATGCATTTTATGCATTGGTAAAAGCACTATGATGAAAAGTGTGATGTTTTCAGGTATCTCCTATACTAATAGAGCCACATGCTCACCGGTTTGCCACATGATGTAGGCCTATGGACTGAACAAGAAACCACCAAAAATTTTAACCAGTCATCGTTCTCACAACACTGAGGACCAGTCATTCGAAATGACTTCTCCATGCATTTTATGCATTGGTAAAAGCACTATGATGAAAAGTGTGATATGTTTTCAGGTATCTCCTATACTAATAGAGCCACATGCTCACCGGTTTGCCACATGATGTAGGCCTATGGACTGAACAAGAAACCACCAAAAATTTTAACCAGTCATCGTTCTCACAACACTGAGGACCAGTCATTCGAAATGACTTCTCCATGCATTTTATGCATTGGTAAAAGCACTATGATGAAAAGTGTGATATGTTTTCAGGTATCTCCTATACTAATAGAGCCACATGCTCACCGGTTTGCCACATGATGTAGGCCTATGGACTGAACAAGAAACCACCAAAAATTTTAACCAGTCATCGTTCTCACAACACTGAGGACCAGTCATTCGAAATGACTTCTCCATGCATTTTATGCATTGGTAAAAGCACTATGATGAAAAGTGTGATATGTTTTCAGGTATCTCCTATACTAATAGAGCCACATGCTCACCGGTTTGCCACATGATGTAGGCCTATGGACTGAACAAGAAACCACCAAAAATTTTAACCAGTCATCGTTCTCACAACACTGAGGACCAGTCATTCGAAATGACTTCTCCATGCATTTTATGCATTGGTAAAAGCACTATGATGAAAAGTGTGATATGTTTTCAGGTATCTCCTATACTAATAGAGCCACATGCTCACCGGTTTGCCACATGATGTAGGCCTATGGACTGAACAAGAAACCACCAAAAATTTTAACCAGTCATCGTTCTCACAACACTGAGGACCAGTCATTCGAAATGACTTCTCCATGCATTTTATGCATTGGTAAAAGCACTATGATGAAAAGTGTGATATGTTTTCAGGTATCTCCTATACTAATAGAGCCACATGCTCACCGGTTTGCCACATGATGTAGGCCTATGGACTGAACAAGAAACCACCAAAAATTTTAACCAGTCATCGTTCTCACAACACTGAGGACCAGTCATTCGAAATGACTTCTCCATGCATTTTATGCATTGGTAAAAGCACTATGATGAAAAGTGTGATATGTTTTCAGGTATCTCCTATACTAATAGAGCCACATGATCACCGGTTTGCCACATGATGTAGGCCTATGGACTGAACAAGAAACCACCAAAAATATTAACCAGTCATCGTTCTCACAACACTGAGGACCAGTCATTCGAAATGACTTCTCCATGCATTTTATGCATTGGTAAAAGCACTATGATGAAAAGTGTGATATGTTTTCAGGTATCTCCTATACTAATAGAGCCACATGCTCACCGGTTTGCCACATGATGTAGGCCTATGGACTGAACAAGAAACCACTAAAAATTTTAACCAGTCATCGTTCTCACAACACTGAGGACCAGTCATTCGAAATGACTTCTCCATGCATTTTATGCATTGGTAAAAGCACTATGATGAAAAGTGTGATATGTTTTCAGGTATCTCCTATACTAATAGAGCCACATTCTCACCGGTTTGCCACATGATGTAGGCCTATGGACTGAACAAGAAACCACCAAAAATTTTAACCAGTCATCGTTCTCACAACACTGAGGACCAGTCATTCGAAATGACTTCTCCATGCATTTTATGCATTGGTAAAAGCACTATGATGAAAAGTGTGATATGTTTTCAGGTATCTCCTATACTAATAGAGCCACATGCTCACCGGTTTGCCACATGATGTAGGCCTATGGACTGAACAAGAAACCACCAAAAATTTTAACCAGTCATCGTTCTCACAACACTGAGGACCAGTCATTCGAAATGACTTCTCCATGCATTTTATGCATTGGTAAAAGCACTATGATGAAAAGTGTGATATGTTTTCAGGTATCTCCTATACTAATAGAGCCACATGCTCACCGGTTTGCCACATGATGTAGGCCTATGGACTGAACAAGAAACCACCAAAAATTTTAACCAGTCATCGTTCTCACAACACTGAGGACCAGTCATTCGAAATGACTTCTCCATGCATTTTATGCATTGGTAAAAGCACTATGATGAAAAGTGTGATATGTTTTCAGGTATCTCCTATACTAATAGAGCCACATGCTCACCGGTTTGCCACATGATGTAGGCCCATGGACTGAACAAGAAACCACCAAAAATTTTAACCAGTCATCGTTCTCACAACACTGAGGACCAGTCATTCGAAATGACTTCTCCATGCATTTTATGCATTGGTAAAAGCACTATGATGAAAAGTGTGATATGTTTTCAGGTATCTCCTATACTAATAGAGTCACATGCTCACCGGTTTGCCACATGATGTAGGCCCATGGACTGAACAAGAAACCACCAAAAATTTTAACCAGTCATCGTTCTCACAACACTGAGGACCAGTCATTCGAAATGACTTCTCCATGCATTTTATGCATTGGTAAAAGCACTATGATGAAAAGTGTGATATGTTTTCAGGTATCTCCTATACTAATAGAGCCACATGCTCACCGGTTTGCCACATGATGTAGGCCTATGGACTGAACAAGAAACCACCAAAAATTTTAACCAGTCATCGTTCTCACAACACTGAGGACCAGTCATTCGAAATGACTTCTCCATGCATTTTATGCATTGGTAAAAGCACTATGATGAAAAGTGTGATATGTTTTCAGGTATCTCCTATACTAATAGAGCCACATGCTCACCGGTTTGCCACATGATGTAGGCCCATGGACTGAACAAGAAACCACCAAAAATTTTAACCAGTCATCGTTCTCACAACACTGAGGACCAGTCATTCGAAATGACTTCTCCATGCATTTTATGCATTGGTAAAAGCACTATGATGAAAAGTGTGATATGTTTTCAGGTATCTCCTATACTAATAGAGTCACATGCTCACCGGTTTGCCACATGATGTAGGCCCATGGACTGAACAAGAAACCACCAAAAATTTTAACCAGTCATCGTTCTCACAACACTGAGGACCAGTCATTCGAAATGACTTCTCCATGCATTTTATGCATTGGTAAAAGCACTATGATGAAAAGTGTGATATGTTTTCAGGTATCTCCTATACTAATAGAGCCACATGCTCACCAGTTTGCCACATGATGTAGGCCTATGGACTGAACAAGAAACCACCAAAAATTTTAACCAGTCATCGTTCTCACAACACTGAGGACCAGTCATTCGAAATGACTTCTCCATGCATTTTATGCATTGGTAAAAGCACTATGATGAAAAGTGTGATATGTTTTCAGGTATCTCCTATACTAATAGAGCCACATGCTCACCGGTTTGCCACATGATGTAGGCCTATGGACTGAACAAGAAACCACCAAAAATTTTAACCAGTCATCGTTCTCACAACACTGAGGACCAGTCATTCGAAATGACTTCTCCATGCATTTTCTGCATTGGTAAAAGCACTATGATGAAAAGTGTGATATGTTTTCAGGTATCTCCTATACTAATAGAGCCACATGCTCACCGGTTTTCCACATGATGTAGGCCTATGGACTGAACAAGAAACCACCAAAAATTTTAACCAGTCATCGTTCTCACAACACTGAGGACCAGTCATTCGAAATGACTTCTCCATGCATTTTATGCATTGGTAAAAGCACTATGATGAAAAGTGTGATGTTTTCAGGTATCTCCTATACTAATAGAGCCACATGCTCACCGGTTTGCCACATGATGTAGGCCTATGGACTGAACAAGAAACCACCAAAAATTTTAACCAGTCATCGTTCTCACAACACTGAGGACCAGTCATTCGAAATGACTTCTCCATGCATTTTATGCATTGGTAAAAGCACTATGATGAAAAGTGTGATATGTTTTCAGGTATCTCCTATACTAATAGAGCCACATGCTCACCGGTTTGCCACATGATGTAGGCCTATGGACTGAACAAGAAACCACCAAAAATTTTAACCAGTCATCGTTCTCACAACACTGAGGACCAGTCATTCGAAATGACTTCTCCATGCATTTTATGCATTGGTAAAAGCACTATGATGAAAAGTGTGATATGTTTTCAGGTATCTCCTATACTAATAGAGCCACATGCTCACCGGTTTGCCACATGATGTAGGCCTATGGACTGAACAAGAAACCACCAAAAATTTTAACCAGTCATCGTTCTCACAACACTGAGGACCAGTCATTCGAAATGACTTCTCCATGCATTTTATGCATTGGTAAAAGCACTATGATGAAAAGTGTGATATGTTTTCAGGTATCTCCTATACTAATAGAGCCACATGCTCACCGGTTTGCCACATGATGTAGGCCTATGGACTGAACAAGAAACCACCAAAAATTTTAACCAGTCATCGTTCTCACAACACTGAGGACCAGTCATTCGAAATGACTTCTCCATGCATTTTATGCATTGGTAAAAGCACTATGATGAAAAGTGTGATATGTTTTCAGGTATCTCCTATACTAATAGAGCCACATGCTCACCGGTTTGCCACATGATGTAGGCCTATGGACTGAACAAGAAACCACCAAAAATTTTAACCAGTCATCGTTCTCACAACACTGAGGACCAGTCATTCGAAATGACTTCTCCATGCATTTTATGCATTGGTAAAAGCACTATGATGAAAAGTGTGATATGTTTTCAGGTATCTCCTATACTAATAGAGCCACATGCTCACCGGTTTGCCACATGATGTAGGCCTATGGACTGAACAAGAAACCACCAAAAATTTTAACCAGTCATCGTTCTCACAACACTGAGGACCAGTCATTCGAAATGACTTCTCCATGCATTTTATGCATTGGTAAAAGCACTATGATGAAAAGTGTGATATGTTTTCAGGTATCTCCTATACTAATAGAGCCACATGATCACCGGTTTGCCACATGATGTAGGCCTATGGACTGAACAAGAAACCACCAAAAATATTAACCAGTCATCGTTCTCACAACACTGAGGACCAGTCATTCGAAATGACTTCATGCATTTTATGCATTGGTAAAAGCACTATGATGAAAAGTGTGATATGTTTTCAGGTATCTCCTATACTAATAGAGCCACATGCTCACCGGTTTGCCACATGATGTAGGCCTATGGACTGAACAAGAAACCACTAAAAATTTTAACCAGTCATCGTTCTCACAACACTGAGGACCAGTCATTCGAAATGACTTCTCCATGCATTTTATGCATTGGTAAAAGCACTATGATGAAAAGTGTGATATGTTTTCAGGTATCTCCTATACTAATAGAGCCACATTCTCACCGGTTTGCCACATGATGTAGGCCTATGGACTGAACAAGAAACCACCAAAAATTTTAACCAGTCATCGTTCTCACAACACTGAGGACCAGTCATTCGAAATGACTTCTCCATGCATTTTATGCATTGGTAAAAGCACTATGATGAAAAGTGTGATATGTTTTCAGGTATCTCCTATACTAATAGAGCCACATGCTCACCGGTTTGCCACATGATGTAGGCCTATGGACTGAACAAGAAACCACCAAAAATTTTAACCAGTCATCGTTCTCACAACACTGAGGACCAGTCATTCGAAATGACTTCTCCATGCATTTTATGCATTGGTAAAAGCACTATGATGAAAAGTGTGATATGTTTTCAGGTATCTCCTATACTAATAGAGCCACATGCTCACCGGTTTGCCACATGATGTAGGCCTATGGACTGAACAAGAAACCACCAAAAATTTTAACCAGTCATCGTTCTCACAACACTGAGGACCAGTCATTCGAAATGACTTCTCCATGCATTTTATGCATTGGTAAAAGCACTATGATGAAAAGTGTGATATGTTTTCAGGTATCTCCTATACTAATAGAGCCACATGCTCACCGGTTTGCCACATGATGTAGGCCCATGGACTGAACAAGAAACCACCAAAAATTTTAACCAGTCATCGTTCTCACAACACTGAGGACCAGTCATTCGAAATGACTTCTCCATGCATTTTATGCATTGGTAAAAGCACTATGATGAAAAGTGTGATATGTTTTCAGGTATCTCCTATACTAATAGAGTCACATGCTCACCGGTTTGCCACATGATGTAGGCCCATGGACTGAACAAGAAACCACCAAAAATTTTAACCAGTCATCGTTCTCACAACACTGAGGACCAGTCATTCGAAATGACTTCTCCATGCATTTTATGCATTGGTAAAAGCACTATGATGAAAAGTGTGATATGTTTTCAGGTATCTCCTATACTAATAGAGCCACATGCTCACCGGTTTGCCACATGATGTAGGCCTATGGACTGAACAAGAAACCACCAAAAATTTTAACCAGTCATCGTTCTCACAACACTGAGGACCAGTCATTCGAAATGACTTCTCCATGCATTTTATGCATTGGTAAAAGCACTATGATGAAAAGTGTGATATGTTTTCAGGTATCTCCTATACTAATAGAGCCACATGCTCACTGGTTTGCCACATGATGTAGGCCTATGGACTGAACAAGAAACCACCAAAAATTTTAACCAGTCATCGTTCTCACAACACTGAGGACCAGTCATTCGAAATGACTTCTCCATGCATTTTATGCATTGGTAAAAGCACTATGATGAAAAGTGTGATATGTTTTCAGGTATCTCCTATACTAATAGAGCCACATGCTCACTGGTTTGCCACATGATGTAGGCCTATGGACTGAACAAGAAACCACCAAAAATTTTAACCAGTCATCGTTCTCACAACACTGAGGACCAGTCATTCGAAATGACTTCTCCATGCATTTTATGCATTGGTAAAAGCACTATGATGAAAAGTGTGATATGTTTTCAGGTATCTCCTAAACTAATAGAGCCACATGCTCACCGGTTTGCCACATGATGTAGGCCTATGGACTGAACAAGAAACGACCAAAAATTTTAACCAGTCATCGTTCTCACAACACTGAGGACCAGTCATTCGAAATGACTTATCCATGCATTTTATGCATTGGTAAAAGCACTATGATGAAAAGTGTGATATGTTTTCAGGTATCTCCTATACTAATAGAGCCACATGCTCACCGGTTTGCCACATGATGTAGGCCTATGGACTGAACAAGAAACCACCAAAAATTTTAACCAGTCATCGTTCTCACAACACTGAGGACCAGTCATTCGAAATGACTTCTCCATGCATTTTATGCATTGGTAAAAGCACTATGATGAAAAGTGTGATATGTTTTCAGGTATCTCCTATACTAATAGAGCCACATGCTCACCGGTTTGCCACATGATGTAGGCCTATGGACTGAACAAGAAACCACCAAAAATTTTAACCAGTCATCGTTCTCACAACACTGAGGACCAGTCATTCGAAATGACTTCTCCATGCATTTTATGCATTGGTAAAAGCACTATGATGAAAAGTGTGATATGTTTTCAGGTATCTCCTATACTAATAGAGCCACATGCTCACCGGTTTGCCACATGATGTAGGCCCATGGACTGAACAAGAAACCACCAAAAATTTTAACCAGTCATCGTTCTCACAACACTGAGGACCAGTCATTCGAAATGACTTCTCCATGCATTTTATGCATTGGTAAAAGCACTATGATGAAAAGTGTGATATGTTTTCAGGTATCTCCTATACTAATAGAGCCACATGCTCACCGGTTTGCCACATGATGTAGGCCTATGGACTGAACAAGAAACCACCAAAAATTTTAACCAGTCATCGTTCTCACAACACTGAGGACCAGTCATTCGAAATTACTTCTCCATGCATTTTATGCATTGGTAAAAGCACTATGATGAAAAGTGTGATATGTTTTCAGGTATCTCCTATACTAATAGAGCCACATGCTCACTGGTTTGCCACATGATGTAGGCCTATGGACTGAACAAGAAACCACCAAAAATTTTAACCAGTCATCGTTCTCACAACATGAGGACCAGTCATTCGAAATGACTTCTCCATGCATTTTATGCATTGGTAAAAGCACTATGATGAAAAGTGTGATATGTTTTCAGGTATCTCCTATACTAATACAGCCACATGCTCACCGGTTTGCCACATGATGTAGGCCTATGGACTGAACAAGAAACCACCAAAAATTTTAACCAGTCATCGTTCTCACAACACTGAGGACCAGTCATTCGAAATGACTTCTCCATGCATTTTATGCATTGGTAAAAGCACTATGATGAAAAGTGTGATATGTTTTCAGGTATCTCCTATACTAATAGAGCCACATGCTCACTGGTTTGCCACATGATGTAGGCCTATGGACTGAACAAGAAACCACCAAAATATTTAACCAGTCATCGTTCTCACAACTCTGAGGACCAGTCATTCGAAATGACTTCTCCATGCATTTTATGCATTGGTAAAAGCACTATGATGAAAAGTGTGATATGTTTTCAGGTATCTCCTATACTAATAGAGCCACATGCTCACCGGTTTGCCACATGATGTAGGCCCATGGACTGAACAAGAAACCACCAAAAAATTTAACCAGTCATCGTTCTCACAACACTGAGGACCAGTCATTCGAAATGACTTCTCCATGCATTTTATGCATTGGTAAAAGCACTATGATGAAAAGTGTGATATGTTTTCAGGTATCTCCTATACTAATAGAGCCACATGCTCACCGGTTTGCCACATGATGTAGGCCTATGGACTGAACAAGAAACCACCAAAAATTTTAACCAGTCATCGTTCTCACAACACTGAGGACCAGTCATTCGAAATTACTTCTCCATGCATTTTATGCATTGGTAAAAGCACTATGATGAAAAGTGTGATATGTTTTCAGGTATCTCCTATACTAATAGAGCCACATGCTCACTGGTTTGCCACATGATGTAGGCCTATGGACTGAACAAGAAACCACCAAAAATTTTAACCAGTCATCGTTCTCACAACATGAGGACCAGTCATTCGAAATGACTTCTCCATGCATTTTATGCATTGGTAAAAGCACTATGATGAAAAGTGTGATATGTTTTCAGGTATCTCCTATACTAATACAGCCACATGCTCACCGGATTGCCACATGATGTAGGCCTATGGACTGAACAAGAAACCACCAAAAATTTTAACCAGTCATCGTTCTCACAACACTGAGGACCAGTCATTCGAAATGACTTCTCCATGCATTTTATGCATTGGTAAAAGCACTATGATGAAAAGTGTGATATGTTTTCAGGTATCTCCTATACTAATAGAGCCACATGCTCACTGGTTTGCCACATGATGTAGGCCTATGGACTGAACAAGAAACCACCAAAATATTTAACCAGTCATCGTTCTCACAACTCTGAGGACCAGTCATTCGAAATGACTTCTCCATGCATTTTATGCATTGGTAAAAGCACTATGATGAAAAGTGTGATATGTTTTCAGGTATCTCCTATACTAATAGAGCCACATGCTCACTGGTTTGCCACATGATGTAGGCCTATGGACTGAACAAGAAACCACCAAAAATTTTAACCAGTCATCGTTCTCACAACACTGAGGACCAGTCATTCGAAATGACTTCTCCATGCATTTTATGCATTGGTAAAAGCACTATGATGAAAAGTGTGATATGTTTTCAGGTATCTCCTAAACTAATAGAGCCACATGCTCACCGGTTTGCCACATGATGTAGGCCTATGGACTGAACAAGAAACGACCAAAAATTTTAACCAGTCATCGTTCTCACAACACTGAGGACCAGTCATTCGAAATGACTTCTCCATGCATTTTATGCATTGGTAAAAGCACTATGATGAAAAGTGTGATATGTTTTCAGGTATCTCCTATACTAATAGAGCCACATGCTCACCGGTTTGCCACATGATGTAGGCCTATGGACTGAACAAGAAACCACCAAAAATTTTAACCAGTCATCGTTCTCACAACACTGAGGACCAGTCATTCGAAATGACTTCTCCATGCATTTTATGCATTGGTAATAGCACTATGATGAAAAGTGTGATATGTTTTCAGGTATCTCCTATACTAATAGAGCCACATGCTCACCGGTTTGCCACATGATGTAGGCCCATGGACTGAACAAGAAACCACCAAAAATTTTAACCAGTCATCGTTCTCACAACACTGAGGACCAGTCATTCGAAATGACTTCTCCATGCATTTTATGCATTGGTAAAAGCACTATGATGAAAAGTGTGATATGTTTTCAGGTATCTCCTATACTAATAGAGCCACATGCTCACCGGTTTGCCACATGATGTAGGCCTATGGACTGAACAAGAAACCACCAAAAATTTTAACCAGTCATCGTTCTCACAACACTGAGGACCAGTCATTCGAAATGACTTCTCCATGCATTTTATGCATTGGTAAAAGCACTATGATGAAAAGTGTGATATGTTTTCAGGTATCTCCTATACTAATAGAGCCACATGCTCACTGGTTTGCCACATGATGTAGGCCTATGGACTGAACAAGAAACCACCAAAAATTTTAACCAGTCATCGTTCTCACAACACTGAGGACCAGTCATTCGAAATGACTTCTCCATGCATTTTATGCATTGGTAAAAGCACTATGATGAAAAGTGTGATATGTTTTCAGGTATCTCCTATACTAATAGAGCCACATGCTCACCGGTTTGCCACATGATGTAGGCCTATGGACTGAACAAGAAACCACCAAAAATTTTAACCAGTCATCGTTCTCACAACACTGAGGACCAGTCATTCGAAATGACTTCTCCATGCATTTTATGCATTGGTAAAAGCACTATGATGAAAAGTGTGATATGTTTTCAGGTATCTCCTATACTAATAGAGCCACATGCTCACTGGTTTGCCACATGATGTAGGCCTATGGACTGAACAAGAAAGCACCAAAAATTTTAACCAGTCATCGTTCTCACAACACTGAGGACCAGTCATTCGAAATGACTTCTCCATGCATTTTATGCATTGGTAAAAGCACTATGATGAAAAGTGTGATATGTTTTCAGGTATCTCCTATACTAATAGAGCCACATGCTCACCGGTTTGCCACATGATGTAGGCCTATGGACTGAACAAGAAACCACCAAAAATTTTAACCAGTCATCGTTCTCACAACACTGAGGACCAGTCATTCGAAATGACTTCTCCATGCATTTTATGCATTGGTAAAAGCACTATGATGAAAAGTGTGATATGTTTTCAGGTATCTCCTATACTAATAGAGCCACATGCTCACCGGTTTGCCACATGATGTAGGCCTATGGACTGAACAAGAAACCACCAAAAATTTTAACCAGTCATCGTTCTCACAACACTGAGGACCAGTCATTCGAAATGACTTCTCCATGCATTTTATGCATTGGTAAAAGCACTATGATGAAAAGTGTGATATGTTTTCAGGTATCTCCTATACTAATAGAGCCACATGCTCACCGGTTTGCCACATGATGTAGGCCTATGGACTGAACAAGAAACCACCAAAAATTTTAACCAGTCATCGTTCTCACAACACTGAGGACCAGTCATTCGAAATGACTTCTCCATGCATTTTATGCATTGGTAAAAGCACTATGATGAAAAGTGTGATATGTTTTCAGGTATCTCCTATACTAATAGAGCCACATGCTCACCGGTTTGCCACATGATGTAGGCCTATGGACTGAACAAGAAACCACCAAAAATTTTAACCAGTCATCGTTCTCACAACACTGAGGACCAGTCATTCGAAATGACTTCTCCATGCATTTTATGCATTGGTAAAAGCACTATGATGAAAAGTGTGATGTTTTCAGGTATCTCCTATACTAATAGAGCCACATGCTCACCGGTTTGCCACATGATGTAGGCCTATGGACTGAACAAGAAACCACCAAAAATTTTAACCAGTCATCGTTCTCACAACACTGAGGACCAGTCATTCGAAATGACTTCTCCATGCATTTTATGCATTGGTAAAAGCACTATGATGAAAAGTGTGATATGTTTTCAGGTATCTCCTATACTAATAGAGCCACATGCTCACCGGTTTGCCACATGATGTAGGCCTATGGACTGAACAAGAAACCACCAAAAATTTTAACTAGTCATCGTTCTCACAACACTGAGGACCAGTCATTCGAAATGACTTCTCCATGCATTTTATGCATTGGTAAAAGCACTATGATGAAAAGTGTGATATGTTTTCAGGTATCTCCTATACTAATAGAGCCACATGCTCACCGGTTTGCCACATGATGTAGGCCTATGGACTGAACAAGAAACCACCAAAAATTTTAACCAGTCATCGTTCTCACAACACTGAGGACCAGTCATTCGAAATGACTTCTCCATGCATTTTATGCATTGGTAAAAGCACTATGATGAAAAGTGTGATATGTTTTCAGGTATCTCCTATACTAATAGAGCCACATGCTCACCGGTTTGCCACATGATGTAGGCCTATGGACTGAACAAGAAACCACCAAAAATTTTAACCAGTCATCGTTCTCACAACACTTTGGACCAGTCATTCGAAATGACTTCTCCATGCATTTTATGCATTGGTAAAAGCACTATAATGAAAAGTGTGATATGTTTTCAGGTATCTCCTATACTAATAGAGCCACATGCTCACTGGTTTGCCACATGATGTAGGCCTATGAACTGAACAAGAAACCACCAAAAATTTTAACCAGTCATCGTTCTCACAACACTGAGGACCAGTCATTCGAAATGACTTCTCCATGCATTTTATGCATTGGTAAAAGCACTATGATGAAAAGTGTGATATGTTTTCAGGTATCTCCTATACTAATAGAGCCACATGCTCACCGGTTTGCCACATGATGTAGGCCTATGGACTGAACAAGAAACCACCAAAAATTTTAACCAGTCATCGTTCTCACAACACTGAGGACCAGTCATTCGAAATGACTTCTCCATGCATTTTATGCATTGGTAAAAGCACTATGATGAAAAGTGTGATATGTTTTCAGGTATCTCCTATACTAATAGAGCCACATGCTCACCGGTTTGCCACATGATGTAGGCCTATGGACTGAACAAGAAACCACCAAAAATTTTAACCAGTCATCGTTCTCACAACACTGAGGACCAGTCATTCGAAATGACTTCTCCATGCATTTTATGCATTGGTAAAAGCACTATGATGAAAAGTGTGATGTTTTCAGGTATCTCCTATACTAATAGAGCCACATGCTCACCGGTTTGCCACATGATGTAGGCCTATGGACTGAACAAGAAACCACCAAAAATTTTAACCAGTCATCGTTCTCACAACACTGAGGACCAGTCATTCGAAATGACTTCTCCATGCATTTTATGCATTGGTAAAAGCACTATGATGAAAAGTGTGATATGTTTTCAGGTATCTCCTATACTAATAGAGCCACATGCTCACCGGTTTGCCACATGATGTAGGCCTATGGACTGAACAAGAAACCACCAAAAATTTTAACTAGTCATCGTTCTGACAACACTGAGGACCAGTCATTCGAAATGACTTCTCCATGCATTTTATGCATTGGTAAAAGCACTATGATGAAAAGTGTGATATGTTTTCAGGTATCTCCTATACTAATAGAGCCACATGCTCACCGGTTTGCCACATGATGTAGGCCTATGGACTGAACAAGAAACCACCAAAAATTTTAACCAGTCATCGTTCTCACAACACTGAGGACCAGTCATTCGAAATGACTTCTCCATGCATTTTATGCATTGGTAAAAGCACTATGATGAAAAGTGTGATATGTTTTCAGGTATCTCCTATACTAATAGAGCCACATGCTCACCGGTTTGCCACATGATGTAGGCCTATGGACTGAACAAGAAACCACCAAAAATTTTAACCAGTCATCGTTCTCACAACACTTTGGACCAGTCATTCGAAATGACTTCTCCATGCATTTTATGCATTGGTAAAAGCACTATGATGAAAAGTGTGATATGTTTTCAGGTATCTCCTATACTAATAGAGCCACATGCTCACTGGTTTGCCACATGATGTAGGCCTATGAACTGAACAAGAAACCACCAAAAATTTAACCAGTCATCGTTCTCACAACACTGAGGACCAGTCATTCGAAATGACTTCTCCATGCATTTTATGCATTGGTAAAAGCACTATGATGAAAAGTGTGATATGTTTTCAGGTATCTCCTATACTAATAGAGCCACATGCTCACCGGTTTGCCACATGATGTAGGCCTATGGACTGAACAAGAAACCACCAAAAATTTTAACCAGTCATCGTTCTCACAACACTGAGGACCAGTCATTCGAAATGACTTCTCCATGCATTTTATGCATTGGTAAAAGCACTATGATGAAAAGTGTGATATGTTTTCAGGTATCTCCTATACTAATAGAGCCACATGCTCACTGGTTTGCCACATGATGTAGGCCTATGGACTGAACAAGAAACCACCAAAAATTTTAACCAGTCATCGTTCTCACAACACTGAGGACCAGTCATTCGAAATGACTTCTCCATGCATTTTATGCATTGGTAAAAGCACTATGATGAAAAGTGTGATATGTTTTCAGGTATCTCCTATACTAATAGAGCCACATGCTCACTGGTTTGCCACATGATGTAGGCCTATGGACTGAACAAGAAACCACCAAAAATTTTAACCAGTCATCGTTCTCACAACACTGAGGACCAGTCATTCGAAATGACTTCTCCATGCATTTTATGCATTGGTAAAAGCACTATGATGAAAAGTGTGATATGTTTTCAGGTATCTCCTAAACTAATAGAGCCACATGCTCACCGGTTTGCCACATGATGTAGGCCTATGGACTGAACAAGAAACGACCAAAAATTTTAACCAGTCATCGTTCTCACAACACTGAGGACCAGTCATTCGAAATGACTTCTCCATGCATTTTATGCATTGGTAAAAGCACTATGATGAAAAGTGTGATATGTTTTCAGGTATCTCCTATACTAATAGAGCCACATGCTCACCGGTTTGCCACATGATGTAGGCCTATGGACTGAACAAGAAACCACCAAAAATTTTAACCAGTCATCGTTCTCACAACACTGAGGACCAGTCATTCGAAATGACTTCTCCATGCATTTTATGCATTGGTAAAAGCACTATGATGAAAAGTGTGATATGTTTTCAGGTATCTCCTATACTAATAGAGCCACATGCTCACCGGTTTGCCACATGATGTAGGCCTATGGACTGAACAAGAAACCACCAAAAATTTTAACCAGTCATCGTTCTCACAACACTGAGGACCAGTCATTCGAAATGACTTCTCCATGCATTTTATGCATTGGTAAAAGCACTATGATGAAAAGTGTGATATGTTTTCAGGTATCTCCTATACTAATAGAGCCACATGCTCACCGGTTTGCCACATGATGTAGGCCCATGGACTGAACAAGAAACCACCAAAAATTTTAACCAGTCATCGTTCTCACAACACTGAGGACCAGTCATTCGAAATGACTTCTCCATGCATTTTATGCATTGGTAAAAGCACTATGATGAAAAGTGTGATATGTTTTCAGGTATCTCCTATACTAATAGAGCCACATGCTCACCGGTTTGCCACATGATGTAGGCCTATGGACTGAACAAGAAACCACCAAAAATTTTAACCAGTCATCGTTCTCACAACACTGAGGACCAGTCATTCGAAATTACTTCTCCATGCATTTTATGCATTGGTAAAAGCACTATGATGAAAAGTGTGATATGTTTTCAGGTATCTCCTATACTAATAGAGCCACATGCTCACTGGTTTGCCACATGATGTAGGCCTATGGACTGAACAAGAAACCACCAAAAATTTTAACCAGTCATCGTTCTCACAACATGAGGACCAGTCATTCGAAATGACTTCTCCATGCATTTTATGCATTGGTAAAAGCACTATGATGAAAAGTGTGATATGTTTTCAGGTATCTCCTATACTAATAGAGCCACATGCTCACCGGTTTGCCACATGATGTAGGCCTATGGACTGAACAAGAAACGACCAAAAATTTTAACCAGTCATCGTTCTCACAACACTGAGGACCAGTCATTCGAAATGACTTCTCCATGCATTTTATGCATTGGTAAAAGCACTATGATGAAAAGTGTGATATGTTTTCAGGTATCTCCTATACTAATAGAGCCACATGCTCACCGGTTTGCCACATGATGTAGGCCTATGGACTGAACAAGAAACCACCAAAAATTTTAACCAGTCATCGTTCTCACAACACTGAGGACCAGTCATTCGAAATGACTTCTCCATGCATTTTATGCATTGGTAAAAGCACTATGATGAAAAGTGTGATATGTTTTCAGGTATCTCCTATACTAATAGAGCCACATGCTCACCGGTTTGCCACATGATGTAGGCCTATGGACTGAACAAGAAACCACCAAAAATTTTAACCAGTCATCGTTCTCACAACACTGAGGACCAGTCATTCGAAATGACTTCTCCATGCATTTTATGCATTGGTAAAAGCACTATGATGAAAAGTGTGATATGTTTTCAGGTATCTCCTATACTAATAGAGCCACATGCTCACCGGTTTGCCACATGATGTAGGCCCATGGACTGAACAAGAAACCACCAAAAATTTTAACCAGTCATCGTTCTCACAACACTGAGGACCAGTCATTCGAAATGACTTCTCCATGCATTTTATGCATTGGTAAAAGCACTATGATGAAAAGTGTGATATGTTTTCAGGTATCTCCTATACTAATAGAGCCACATGCTCACCGGTTTGCCACATGATGTAGGCCTATGGACTGAACAAGAAACCACCAAAAATTTTAACCAGTCATCGTTCTCACAACACTGAGGACCAGTCATTCGAAATTACTTCTCCATGCATTTTATGCATTGGTAAAAGCACTATGATGAAAAGTGTGATATGTTTTCAGGTATCTCCTATACTAATAGAGCCACATGCTCACTGGTTTGCCACATGATGTAGGCCTATGGACTGAACAAGAAACCACCAAAAATTTTAACCAGTCATCGTTCTCACAACATGAGGACCAGTCATTCGAAATGACTTCTCCATGCATTTTATGCATTGGTAAAAGCACTATGATGAAAAGTGTGATATGTTTTCAGGTATCTCCTATACTAATAGAGCCACATGCTCACCGGTTTGCCACATGATGTAGGCCTATGGACTGAACAAGAAACCACCAAAAATTTTAACCAGTCATCGTTCTCACAACACTGAGGACCAGTCATTCGAAATGACTTCTCCATGCATTTTATGCATTGGTAAAAGCACTATGATGAAAAGTGTGATATGTTTTCAGGTATCTCCTATACTAATAGAGCCACATGCTCACTGGTTTGCCACATGATGTAGGCCTATGGACTGAACAAGAAACCACCAAAAATTTTAACCAGTCATCGTTCTCACAACACTGAGGACCAGTCATTCGAAATGACTTCTCCATGCATTTTATGCATTGGTAAAAGCACTATGATGAAAAGTGTGATATGTTTTCAGGTATCTCCTATACTAATAGAGCCACATGCTCACTGGTTTGCCACATGATGTAGGCCTATGGACTGAACAAGAAACCACCAAAAATTTTAACCAGTCATCGTTCTCACAACACTGAGGACCAGTCATTCGAAATGACTTCTCCATGCATTTTATGCATTGGTAAAAGCACTATGATGAAAAGTGTGATATGTTTTCAGGTATCTCCTAAACTAATAGAGCCACATGCTCACCGGTTTGCCACATGATGTAGGCCTATGGACTGAACAAGAAACCACCAAAAATTTTAACCAGTCATCGTTCTCACAACACTGAGGACCAGTCATTCGAAATGACTTCTCCATGCATTTTATGCATTGGTAAAAGCACTATGATGAAAAGTGTGATATGTTTTCAGGTATCTCCTATACTAATAGAGCCACATGCTCACTGGTTTGCCACATGATGTAGGCCTATGGACTGAACAAGAAACCACCAAAAATTTTAACCAGTCATCGTTCTCACAACACTGAGGACCAGTCATTCGAAATGACTTCTCCATGCATTTTATGCATTGGTAAAAGCACTATGATGAAAAGTGTGATATGTTTTCAGGTATCTCCTATACTAATAGAGCCACATGCTCACCGGTTTGCCACATGATGTAGGCCTATGGACTGAACAAGAAACCACCAAAAATTTTAACCAGTCATCGTTCTCACAACACTGAGGACCAGTCATTCGAAATGACTTCTCCATGCATTTTATGCATTGGTAAAAGCACTATGATGAAAAGTGTGATATGTTTTCAGGTATCTCCTATACTAATAGAGCCACATGCTCACTGGTTTGCCACATGATGTAGGCCTATGGACTGAACAAGAAAGCACCAAAAATTTTAACCAGTCATCGTTCTCACAACACTGAGGACCAGTCATTCGAAATGACTTCTCCATGCATTTTATGCATTGGTAAAAGCACTATGATGAAAAGTGTGATATGTTTTCAGGTATCTCCTATACTAATAGAGCCACATGCTCACCGGTTTGCCACATGATGTAGGCCTATGGACTGAACAAGAAACCACCAAAAATTTTAACCAGTCATCGTTCTCACAACACTGAGGACCAGTCATTCGAAATGACTTCTCCATGCATTTTATGCATTGGTAAAAGCACTATGATGAAAAGTGTGATATGTTTTCAGGTATCTCCTATACTAATAGAGCCACATGCTCACCGGTTTGCCACATGATGTAGGCCTATGGACTGAACAAGAAACCACCAAAAATTTTAACCAGTCATCGTTCTCACAACACTGAGGACCAGTCATTCGAAATGACTTCTCCATGCATTTTATGCATTGGTAAAAGCACTATGATGAAAAGTGTGATATGTTTTCAGGTATCTCCTATACTAATAGAGCCACATGCTCACCGGTTTGCCACATGATGTAGGCCTATGGACTGAACAAGAAACCACCAAAAATTTTAACCAGTCATCGTTCTCACAACACTGAGGACCAGTCATTCGAAATGACTTCTCCATGCATTTTATGCATTGGTAAAAGCACTATGATGAAAAGTGTGATATGTTTTCAGGTATCTCCTATACTAATAGAGCCACATGCTCACCGGTTTGCCACATGATGTAGGCCTATGGACTGAACAAGAAACCACCAAAAATTTTAACCAGTCATCGTTCTCACAACACTGAGGACCAGTCATTCGAAATGACTTCTCCATGCATTTTATGCATTGGTAAAAGCACTATGATGAAAAGTGTGATGTTTTCAGGTATCTCCTATACTAATAGAGCCACATGCTCACCGGTTTGCCACATGATGTAGGCCTATGGACTGAACAAGAAACCACCAAAAATTTTAACCAGTCATCGTTCTCACAACACTGAGGACCAGTCATTCGAAATGACTTCTCCATGCATTTTATGCATTGGTAAAAGCACTATGATGAAAAGTGTGATATGTTTTCAGGTATCTCCTATACTAATAGAGCCACATGCTCACCGGTTTGCCACATGATGTAGGCCTATGGACTGAACAAGAAACCACCAAAAATTTTAACCAGTCATCGTTCTCACAACACTTTGGACCAGTCATTCGAAATGACTTCTCCATGCATTTTATGCATTGGTAAAAGCACTATGATGAAAAGTGTGATATGTTTTCAGGTATCTCCTATACTAATAGAGCCACATGCTCACTGGTTTGCCACATGATGTAGGCCTATGAACTGAACAAGAAACCACCAAAAATTTTAACCAGTCATCGTTCTCACAACACTGAGGACCAGTCATTCGAAATGACTTCTCCATGCATTTTATGCATTGGTAAAAGCACTATGATGAAAAGTGTGATATGTTTTCAGGTATCTCCTATACTAATAGAGCCACATGCTCACCGGTTTGCCACATGATGTAGGCCTATGGACTGAACAAGAAACCACCAAAAATTTTAACCAGTCATCGTTCTCACAACACTGAGGACCAGTCATTCGAAATGACTTCTCCATGCATTTTATGCATTGGTAAAAGCACTATGATGAAAAGTGTGATATGTTTTCAGGTATCTCCTATACTAATAGAGCCACATGCTCACTGGTTTGCCACATGATGTAGGCCTATGGACTGAACAAGAAACCACCAAAAATTTTAACCAGTCATCGTTCTCACAACACTGAGGACCAGTCATTCGAAATGACTTCTCCATGCATTTTATGCATTGGTAAAAGCACTATGATGAAAAGTGTGATATGTTTTCAGGTATCTCCTAAACTAATAGAGCCACATGCTCACCGGTTTGCCACATGATGTAGGCCTATGGACTGAACAAGAAACGACCAAAAATTTTAACCAGTCATCGTTCTCACAACACTGAGGACCAGTCATTCGAAATGACTTCTCCATGCATTTTATGCATTGGTAAAAGCACTATGATGAAAAGTGTGATATGTTTTCAGGTATCTCCTATACTAATAGAGCCACATGCTCACCGGTTTGCCACATGATGTAGGCCTATGGACTGAACAAGAAACCACCAAAAATTTTAACCAGTCATCGTTCTCACAACACTGAGGACCAGTCATTCGAAATGACTTCTCCATGCATTTTATGCATTGGTAAAAGCACTATGATGAAAAGTGTGATATGTTTTCAGGTATCTCCTATACTAATAGAGCCACATGCTCACCGGTTTGCCACATGATGTAGGCCTATGGACTGAACAAGAAACCACCAAAAATTTTAACCAGTCATCGTTCTCACAACACTGAGGACCAGTCATTCGAAATGACTTCTCCATGCATTTTATGCATTGGTAAAAGCACTATGATGAAAAGTGTGATATGTTTTCAGGTATCTCCTATACTAATAGAGCCACATGCTCACCGGTTTGCCACATGATGTAGGCCCATGGACTGAACAAGAAACCACCAAAAATTTTAACCAGTCATCGTTCTCACAACACTGAGGACCAGTCATTCGAAATGACTTCTCCATGCATTTTATGCATTGGTAAAAGCACTATGATGAAAAGTGTGATATGTTTTCAGGTATCTCCTATACTAATAGAGCCACATGATCACCGGTTTGCCACATGATGTAGGCCTATGGACTGAACAAGAAACCACCAAAAATTTTAACCAGTCATCGTTCTCACAACACTGAGGACCAGTCATTCGAAATGACTTCTCCATGCATTTTATGCATTGGTAAAAGCACTATGATGAAAAGTGTGATATGTTTTCAGGTATCTCCTATACTAATAGAGCCACATGCTCACTGGTTTGCCACATGATGTAGGCCTATGGACTGAACAAGAAACCACCAAAAATTTTAACCAGTCATCGTTCTCACAACACTGAGGACCAGTCATTCGAAATGACTTCTCCATGCATTTTATGCATTGGTAAAAGCACTATGATGAAAAGTGTGATATGTTTTCAGGTATCTCCTATACTAATAGAGCCACATGCTCACTGGTTTGCCACATGATGTAGGCCTATGGACTGAACAAGAAACCACCAAAAATTTTAACCAGTCATCGTTCTCACAACACTGAGGACCAGTCATTCGAAATGACTTCTCCATGCATTTTATGCATTGGTAAAAGCAGTATGATGAAAAGTGTGATATGTTTTCAGGTATCTCCTAAACTAATAGAGCCACATGCTCACCGGTTTGCCACATGATGTAGGCCTATGGACTGAACAAGAAACGACCAAAAATTTTAACCAGTCATCGTTCTCACAACACTGAGGACCAGTCATTCGAAATGACTTCTCCATGCATTTTATGCATTGGTAAAAGCACTATGATGAAAAGTGTGATATGTTTTCAGGTATCTCCTATACTAATAGAGCCACATGCTCACCGGTTTGCCACATGATGCAGGCCTATGGACTGAACAAGAAACCACCAAAAATTTTAACCAGTCATCGTTCTCACAACACTGAGGACCAGTCATTCGAAATGACTTCTCCATGCATTTTATGCATTGGTAATAGCACTATGATGAAAAGTGTGATATGTTTTCAGGTATCTCCTATACTAATAGAGCCACATGCTCACCGGTTTGCCACATGATGTAGGCCCATGGACTGAACAAGAAACGACCAAAAATTTTAACCAGTCATCGTTCTCACAACACTGAGGACCAGTCATTCGAAATGACTTCTCCATGCATTTTATGCATTGGTAAAAGCACTATGATGAAAAGTGTGATATGTTTTCAGGTATCTCCTATACTAATAGAGCCACATGCTCACCGGTTTGCCACATGATGTAGGCCTATGGACTGAACAAGAAACCACCAAAAATTTTAACCAGTCATCGTTCTCACAACACTGAGGACCAGTCATTCGAAATGACATCTCCATGCATTTTATGCATTGGTAAAAGCACTATGATGAAAAGTGTGATGTTTTCAGGTATCTCCTATACTAATAGAGCCACATGCTCACCGGTTTGCCACATGATGTAGGCCTATGGACTGAACAAGAAACCACCAAAAATTTTAACCAGTCATCGTTCTCACAACACTGAGGACCAGTCATTCGAAATGACTTCTCCATGCATTTTATGCATTGGTAAAAGCACTATGATGAAAAGTGTGATATGTTTTCAGGTATCTCCTATACTAATAGAGCCACATGCTCACCGGTTTGCCACATGATGTAGGCCTATGGACTGAACAAGAAACCACCAAAAATTTTAACCAGTCATCGTTCTCACAACACTGAGGACCAGTCATTCGAAATGACTTCTCCATGCATTTTATGCATTGGTAAAAGCACTATGATGAAAAGTGTGATATGTTTTCAGGTATCTCCTATACTAATAGAGCCACATGCTCACCGGTTTGCCACATGATGTAGGCCTATGGACTGAACAAGAAACCACCAAAAATTTTAACCAGTCATCGTTCTCACAACACTGAGGACCAGTCATTCGAAATGACTTCTCCATGCATTTTATGCATTGGTAAAAGCACTATGATGAAAAGTGTGATATGTTTTCAGGTATCTCCTATACTAATAGAGCCACATGCTCACCGGTTTGCCACATGATGTAGGCCTATGGACTGAACAAGAAACCACCAAAAATTTTAACCAGTCATCGTTCTCACAACACTGAGGACCAGTCATTCGAAATGACTTCTCCATGCATTTTATGCATTGGTAAAAGCACTATGATGAAAAGTGTGATATGTTTTCAGGTATCTCCTATACTAATAGAGCCACATGCTCACTGGTTTGCCACATGATGTAGGCCTATGAACTGAACAAGAAACCACCAAAAATTTTAACCAGTCATCGTTCTCACAACACTGAGGACCAGTCATTCGAAATGACTTCTCCATGCATTTTATGCATTGGTAAAAGCACTATGATGAAAAGTGTGATATGTTTTCAGGTATCTCCTATACTAATAGAGCCACATGCTCACCGGTTTGCCACATGATGTAGGCCTATGGACTGAACAAGAAACCACCAAAAATTTTAACCAGTCATCGTTCTCACAACACTGAGGACCAGTCATTCGAAATGACTTCTCCATGCATTTTATGCATTGGTAAAAGCACTATGATGAAAAGTGTGATATGTTTTCAGGTATCTCCTATACTAATAGAGCCACATGCTCACTGGTTTGCCACATGATGTAGGCCTATGGACTGAACAAGAAACCACCAAAAATTTTAACCAGTCATCGTTCTCACAACACTGAGGACCAGTCATTCGAAATGACTTCTCCATGCATTTTATGCATTGGTAAAAGCACTATGATGAAAAGTGTGATATGTTTTCAGGTATCTCCTATACTAATAGAGCCACATGCTCACTGGTGTGCCACATGATGTAGGCCTATGGACTGAACAAGAAACCACCAAAAATTTTAACCAGTCATCGTTCTCACAACACTGAGGACCAGTCATTCGAAATGACTTCTCCATGCATTTTATGCATTGGTAAAAGCACTATGATGAAAAGTGTGATATGTTTTCAGGTATCTCCTAAACTAATAGAGCCACATGCTCACCGGTTTGCCACATGATGTAGGCCTATGGACTGAACAAGAAACGACCAAAAATTTTAACCAGTCATCGTTCTCACAACACTGAGGACCAGTCATTCGAAATGACTTCTCCATGCATTTTATGCATTGGTAAAAGCACTATGATGAAAAGTGTGATATGTTTTCAGGTATCTCCTATACTAATAGAGCCACATGCTCACCGGTTTGCCACATGATGTAGGCCTATGGACTGAACAAGAAACCACCAAAAATTTTAACCAGTCATCGTTCTCACAACACTGAGGACCAGTCATTCGAAATGACTTCTCCATGCATTTTATGCATTGGTAAAAGCACTATGATGAAAAGTGTGATATGTTTTCAGGTATCTCCTATACTAATAGAGCCACATGCTCACCGGTTTGCCACATGATGTAGGCCCATGGACTGAACAAGAAACGACCAAAAATTTTAACCAGTCATCGTTCTCACAACACTGAGGACCAGTCATTCGAAATGACTTCTCCATGCATTTTATGCATTGGTAAAAGCACTATGATGAAAAGTGTGATATGTTTTCAGGTATCTCCTATACTAATAGAGCCACATGCTCACCGGTTTGCCACATGATGTAGGCCTATGGACTGAACAAGAAACCACCAAAAATTTTAACCAGTCATCGTTCTCACAACACTGAGGACCAGTCATTCGAAATGACATCTCCATGCATTTTATGCATTGGTAAAAGCACTATGATGAAAAGTGTGATGTTTTCAGGTATCTCCTATACTAATAGAGCCACATGCTCACCGGTTTGCCACATGATGTAGGCCTATGGACTGAACAAGAAACCACCAAAAATTTTAACCAGTCATCGTTCTCACAACACTGAGGACCAGTCATTCGAAATGACTTCTCCATGCATTTTATGCATTGGTAAAAGCACTATGATGAAAAGTGTGATATGTTTTCAGGTATCTCCTATACTAATAGAGCCACATGCTCACCGGTTTGCCACATGATGTAGGCCTATGGACTGAACAAGAAACCACCAAAAATTTTAACCAGTCATCGTTCTCACAACACTGAGGACCAGTCATTCGAAATGACTTCTCCATGCATTTTATGCATTGGTAAAAGCACTATGATGAAAAGTGTGATATGTTTTCAGGTATCTCCTATACTAATAGAGCCACATGCTCACCGGTTTGCCACATGATGTAGGCCTATGGACTGAACAAGAAACCACCAAAAATTTTAACCAGTCATCGTTCTCACAACACTGAGGACCAGTCATTCGAAATGACTTCTCCATGCATTTTATGCATTGGTAAAAGCACTATGATGAAAAGTGTGATATGTTTTCAGGTATCTCCTATACTAATAGAGCCACATGCTCACCGGTTTGCCACATGATGTAGGCCTATGGACTGAACAAGAAACCACCAAAAATTTTAACCAGTCATCGTTCTCACAACACTGAGGACCAGTCATTCGAAATGACTTCTCCATGCATTTTATGCATTGGTAAAAGCACTATGATGAAAAGTGTGATATGTTTTCAGGTATCTCCTATACTAATAGAGCCACATGCTCACTGGTTTGCCACATGATGTAGGCCTATGAACTGAACAAGAAACCACCAAAAATTTTAACCAGTCATCGTTCTCACAACACTGAGGACCAGTCATTCGAAATGACTTCTCCATGCATTTTATGCATTGGTAAAAGCACTATGATGAAAAGTGTGATATGTTTTCAGGTATCTCCTATACTAATAGAGCCACATGCTCACCGGTTTGCCACATGATGTAGGCCTATGGACTGAACAAGAAACCACCAAAAATTTTAACCAGTCATCGTTCTCACAACACTGAGGACCAGTCATTCGAAATGACTTCTCCATGCATTTTATGCATTGGTAAAAGCACTATGATGAAAAGTGTGATATGTTTTCAGGTATCTCCTATACTAATAGAGCCACATGCTCACTGGTTTGCCACATGATGTAGGCCTATGGACTGAACAAGAAACCACCAAAAATTTTAACCAGTCATCGTTCTCACAACACTGAGGACCAGTCATTCGAAATGACTTCTCCATGCATTTTATGCATTGGTAAAAGCACTATGATGAAAAGTGTGATATGTTTTCAGGTATCTCCTATACTAATAGAGCCACATGCTCACTGGTGTGCCACATGATGTAGGCCTATGGACTGAACAAGAAACCACCAAAAATTTTAACCAGTCATCGTTCTCACAACACTGAGGACCAGTCATTCGAAATGACTTCTCCATGCATTTTATGCATTGGTAAAAGCACTATGATGAAAAGTGTGATATGTTTTCAGGTATCTCCTAAACTAATAGAGCCACATGCTCACCGGTTTGCCACATGATGTAGGCCTATGGACTGAACAAGAAACGACCAAAAATTTTAACCAGTCATCGTTCTCACAACACTGAGGACCAGTCATTCGAAATGACTTCTCCATGCATTTTATGCATTGGTAAAAGCACTATGATGAAAAGTGTGATATGTTTTCAGGTATCTCCTATACTAATAGAGCCACATGCTCACCGGTTTGCCACATGATGTAGGCCTATGGACTGAACAAGAAACCACCAAAAATTTTAACCAGTCATCGTTCTCACAACACTGAGGACCAGTCATTCGAAATGACTTCTCCATGCATTTTATGCATTGGTAAAAGCACTATGATGAAAAGTGTGATATGTTTTCAGGTATCTCCTATACTAATAGAGCCACATGCTCACCGGTTTGCCACATGATGTAGGCCTATGGACTGAACAAGAAACCACCAAAAATTTTAACCAGTCATCGTTCTCACAACACTGAGGACCAGTCATTCGAAATGACTTCTCCATGCATTTTATGCATTGGTAAAAGCACTATGATGAAAAGTGTGATATGTTTTCAGGTATCTCCTATACTAATAGAGCCACATGCTCACCGGTTTACCACATGATGTAGGCCCATGGACTGAACAAGAAACCACCAAAAATTTTAACCAGTCATCGTTCTCACAACACTGAGGACCAGTCATTCGAAATGACTTCTCCATGCATTTTATGCATTGGTAAAAGCACTATGATGAAAAGTGTGATATGTTTTCAGGTATCTCCTATACTAATAGAGCCACATGCTCACCGGTTTGCCACATGATGTAGGCCCATGGACTGAACAAGAAACCACCAAAAATTTTAACCAGTCATCGTTCTCACAACACTGAGGACCAGTCATTCGAAATTACTTCTCCATGCATTTTATGCATTGGTAAAAGCACTATGATGAAAAGTGTGATATGTTTTCAGGTATCTCCTATACTAATAGAGCCACATGCTCACTGGTTTGCCACATGATGTAGGCCTATGGACTGAACAAGAAACCACCAAAAATTTTAACCAGTCATCGTTCTCACAACATGAGGACCAGTCATTCGAAATGACTTCTCCATGCATTTTATGCATTGGTAAAAGCACTATGATGAAAAGTGTGATATGTTTTCAGGTATCTCCTATACTAATAGAGCCACATGCTCACCGGTTTGCCACATGATGTAGGCCTATGGACTGAACAAGAAACCACCAAAAATTTTAACCAGTCATCGTTCTCACAACACTGAGGACCAGTCATTCGAAATGACTTCTCCATGCATTTTATGCATTGGTAAAAGCACTATGATGAAAAGTGTGATATGTTTTCAGGTATCTCCTATACTAATAGAGCCACATGCTCACTGGTTTGCCACATGATGTAGGCCTATGGACTGAACAAGAAACCACCAAAAATTTTAACCAGTCATCGTTCTCACAACACTGAGGACCAGTCATTCGAAATGACTTCTCCATGCATTTTATGCATTGGTAAAAGCACTATGATGAAAAGTGTGATATGTTTTCAGGTATCTCCTATACTAATAGAGCCACATGCTCACTGGTTTGCCACATGATGTAGGCCTATGGACTGAACAAGAAACCACCAAAAATTTTAACCAGTCATCGTTCTCACAACACTGAGGACCAGTCATTCGAAATGACTTCTCCATGCATTTTATGCATTGGTAAAAGCACTATGATGAAAAGTGTGATATGTTTTCAGGTATCTCCTAAACTAATAGAGCCACATGCTCACCGGTTTGCCACATGATGTAGGCCTATGGACTGAACAAGAAACCACCAAAAATTTTAACCAGTCATCGTTCTCACAACACTGAGGACCAGTCATTCGAAATGACTTCACCATGCATTTTATGCATTGGTAAAAGCACTATGATGAAAAGTGTGATATGTTTTCAGGTATCTCCTATACTAATAGAGCCACATGCTCACTGGTTTGCCACATGATGTAGGCCTATGGACTGAACAAGAAACCACCAAAAATTTTAACCAGTCATCGTTCTCACAACATGAGGACCAGTCATTCGAAATGACTTCTCCATGCATTTTATGCATTGGTAAAAGCACTATGATGAAAAGTGTGATATGTTTTCAGGTATCTCCTATACTAATAGAGCCACATGCTCACCGGTTTGCCACATGATGTAGGCCTATGGACTGAACAAGAAACCACCAAAAATTTTAACCAGTCATCGTTCTCACAACACTGAGGACCAGTCATTCGAAATGACTTCTCCATGCATTTTATGCATTGGTAAAAGCACTATGATGAAAAGTGTGATATGTTTTCAGGTATCTCCTATACTAATAGAGCCACATGCTCACTGGTTTGCCACATGATGTAGGCCTATGGACTGAACAAGAAACCACCAAAAATTTTAACCAGTCATCGTTCTCACAACACTGAGGACCAGTCATTCGAAATGACTTCTCCATGCATTTTATGCATTGGTAAAAGCACTATGATGAAAAGTGTGATATGTTTTCAGGTATCTCCTATACTAATAGAGCCACATGCTCACTGGTTTGCCACATGATGTAGGCCTATGGACTGAACAAGAAACCACCAAAAATTTTAACCAGTCATCGTTCTCACAACACTGAGGACCAGTCATTCGAAATGACTTCTCCATGCATTTTATGCATTGGTAAAAGCACTATGATGAAAAGTGTGATATGTTTTCAGGTATCTCCTAAACTAATAGAGCCACATGCTCACCGGTTTGCCACATGATGTAGGCCTATGGACTGAACAAGAAACCACCAAAAATTTTAACCAGTCATCGTTCTCACAACACTGAGGACCAGTCATTCGAAATGACTTCACCATGCATTTTATGCATTGGTAAAAGCACTATGATGAAAAGTGTGATATGTTTTCAGGTATCTCCTATACTAATAGAGCCACATGCTCACTGGTTTGCCACATGATGTAGGCCTATGAACTGAACAAGAAACCACCAAAAATTTTAACCAGTCATCGTTCTCACAACACTGAGGACCAGTCATTCGAAATGACTTCTCCATGCATTTTATGCATTGGTAAAAGCACTATGATGAAAAGTGTGATATGTTTTCAGGTATCTCCTATACTAATAGAGCCACATGCTCACCGGTTTGCCACATGATGTAGGCCTATGGACTGAACAAGAAACCACCAAAAATTTTAACCAGTCATCGTTCTCACAACACTGAGGACCAGTCATTCGAAATGACTTCTCCATGCATTTTATGCATTGGTAAAAGCACTATGATGAAAAGTGTGATATGTTTTCAGGTATCTCCTATACTAATAGAGCCACATGCTCACTGGTTTGCCACATGATGTAGGCCTATGGACTGAACAAGAAACCACCAAAAATTTTAACCAGTCATCGTTCTCACAACACTGAGGACCAGTCATTCGAAATGACTTCTCCATGCATTTTATGCATTGGTAAAAGCACTATGATGAAAAGTGTGATATGTTTTCAGGTATCTCCTATACTAATAGAGCCACATGCTCACTGGTTTGCCACATGATGTAGGCCTATGGACTGAACAAGAAACCACCAAAAATTTTAACCAGTCATCGTTCTCACAACACTGAGGGACCAGTCATTCGAAATGACTTCTCCATGCATTTTATGCATTGGTAAAAGCACTATGATGAAAAGTGTGATATGTTTTCAGGTATCTCCTAAACTAATAGAGCCACATGCTCACCGGTTTGCCACATGATGTAGGCCTATGGACTGAACAAGAAACGACCAAAAATTTTAACCAGTCATCGTTCTCACAACACTGAGGACCAGTCATTCGAAATGACTTCTCCATGCATTTTATGCATTGGTAAAAAGCACTATGATGAAAAAGTGTGATATGTTTTCAGGTATCTCCTATACTAATAGAGCCACATGCTCACCGGTTTGCCACATGATGTAGGCCTATGGACTGAACAAGAAACCACCAAAAATTTTAACCAGTCATCGTTCTCACAACACTGAGGACCAGTCATTCGAAATGACTTCTCCATGCATTTTATGCATTGGTAAAAGCACTATGATGAAAAGTGTGATATGTTTTCAGGTATCTCCTATACTAATAGAGCCCACATGCTCACCGGTTTGCCACATGATGTAGGCCTATGGACTGAACAAGAAACCACCAAAAATTTTAACCAGTCATCGTTCTCACAACACTGAGGACCAGTCATTCGAAATGACTTCTCCATGCATTTTATGCATTGGTAAAAGCACTATGATGAAAAGTGTGATATGTTTTCAGGTATCTCCTATACTAATAGAGCCACATGCTCACCGGTTTGCCACATGATGTAGGCCCATGGACTGAACAAGAAACCACCAAAAATTTTAACCAGTCATCGTTCTCACAACACTGAGGACCAGTCATTCGAAATGACTTCTCCATGCATTTTATGCATTGGTAAAAAGCACTATGATGAAAAGTGTGATATGTTTTCAGGTATCTCCTATACTAATAGAGCCACATGCTCACCGGTTTGCCACATGATGTAGGCCCATGGACTGAACAAGAAACCACCAAAAATTTTAACCAGTCATCGTTCTCACAACACTGAGGACCAGTCATTCGAAATTACTTCTCCATGCATTTTATGCATTGGTAAAAGCACTATGATGAAAAGTGTGATATGTTTTCAGGTATCTCCTATACTAATAGAGCCACATGCTCACTGGTTTGCCACATGATGTAGGCCTATGGACTGAACAAGAAACCACCAAAAATTTTAACCAGTCATCGTTCTCACAACATGAGGACCAGTCATTCGAAATGACTTCTCCATGCATTTTTATGCATTGGTAAAAGCACTATGATGAAAAGTGTGATATGTTTTCAGGTATCTCCTATACTAATAGAGCCACATGCTCACCGGTTTGCCACATGATGTAGGCCTATGGACTGAACAAGAAACCACCAAAAATTTTAACCAGTCATCGTTCTCACAAACACTGAGGACCAGTCATTCGAAATGACTTCTCCATGCATTTTATGCATTGGTAAAAGCACTATGATGAAAAGTGTGATATGTTTTCAGGTATCTCCTATACTAATAGAGCCACATGCTCACTGGTTTGCCACATGATGTAGGCCTATGGACTGAACAAGAAACCACCAAAAATTTTAACCAGTCATCGTTCTCACAACACTGAGGACCAGTCATTCGAAATGACTTCTCCATGCATTTTATGCATTGGTAAAAGCACTATGATGAAAAGTGTGATATGTTTTTCAGGTATCTCCTATACTAATAGAGCCACATGCTCACTGGTTTGCCACATGATGTAGGCCTATGGACTGAACAAGAAACCACCAAAAATTTTAACCAGTCATCGTTCTCACAACACTGAGGACCAGTCATTCGAAATGACTTCTCCATGCATTTTTATGCATTGGTAAAAGCACTATGATGAAAAGTGTGATATGTTTTCAGGTATCTCCTAAACTAATAGAGCCACATGCTCACCGGTTTGCCACATGATGTAGGCCTATGGACTGAACAAGAAACGACCAAAAATTTTAACCAGTCAATCGTTCTCACAACACTGAGGACCAGTCATTCGAAATGACTTCTCCATGCATTTTATGCATTGGTAATAGCACTATGATGAAAAGTGTGATATGTTTTCAGGTATCTCCTATACTAATAGAGCCACATGCTCACCGGTTTGCCACATGATATAGGCCCATGGACTGAACAAGAAACCACCAAAAATTTTAACCAGTCATCGTTCTCACAACACTGAGGACCAGTCATTCGAAATGACTTCTCCATGCATTTTATGCATTGGTAAAAGCACTATGATGAAAAGTGTGATATGTTTTCAGGTATCTCCTATACTAATAGAGCCACATGCTCACTCGGTTTGCCACATGATGTAGGCCTATGGACTGAACAAGAAACCACCAAAAATTTTCAACCAGTCATCGTTCTCACAACACTGAGGACCAGTCATTCGAAATGACTTCTCCATGCATTTTATGCATTGGTAAAAGCACTATGATGAAAAGTGTGATATGTTTTCAGGTATCTCCTATACTAATAGAGCCACATGCTCACCGGTTTGCCACATGATGTAGGCCTATGGACTGAACAAGAAACCACCAAAAATTTTAACCAGTCATCGTTCTCACAACACTGAGGACCAGTCATTCGAAATGACTTCTCCATGCATTTTATGCATTGGTAAAAGCACTATGATGAAAAGTGTGATATGTTTTCAGGTATCTCCTATACTAATAGAGCCACATGCTCACCGGTTTGCCACATGATGTAGGCCTATGGACTGAACAAGAAACCACCAAAAATTTTAACCAGTCATCGTTCTCACAACACTGAGGACCAGTCATTCGAAATGACTTCTCCATGCATTTTATGCATTGGTAAAAGCACTATGATGAAAAGTGTGATATGTTTTCAGGTATCTCCTATACTAATAGAGCCACATGCTCACCGGTTTGCCACATGATGTAGGCCTATGGACTGAACAAGAAACCACCAAAAATTTTAACCAGTCATCGTTCTCACAACACTGAGGACCAGTCATTCGAAATGACTTCTCCATGCATTTTATGCATTGGTAAAAGCACTATGATGAAAAGTGTGATATGTTTTCAGGTATCTCCTATACTAATAGAGCCACATGCTCACCGGTTTGCCACATGATGTAGGCCTATGGACTGAACAAGAAACCACCAAAAATTTTAACCAGTCATCGTTCTCACAACACTGAGGACCAGTCATTCGAAATGACTTCTCCATGCATTTTATGCATTGGTAAAAGCACTATGATGAAAAGTGTGATATGTTTTCAGGTATCTCCTATACTAATAGAGCCACATGCTCACCGGTTTGCCACATGATGTAGGCCTATGGACTGAACAAGAAACCACCAAAAATTTTAACCAGTCATCGTTCTCACAACACTGAGGACCAGTCATTCGAAATGACTTCTCCATGCATTTTATGCATTGGTAAAAGCACTATGATGAAAAGTGTGATATGTTTTCAGGTATCTCCTATACTAATAGAGCCACATGCTCACCGGTTTGCCACATGATGTAGGCCTATGGACTGAACAAGAAACCACCAAAAATTTTAACCAGTCATCGTTCTCACAACACTGAGGACCAGTCATTCGAAATGACTTCTCCATGCATTTTATGCATTGGTAAAAGCACTATGATGAAAAGTGTGATATGTTTTCAGGTATCTCCTATACTAATAGAGCCACATGCTCACCGGTTTGCCACATGATGTAGGCCTATGGACTGAACAAGAAACCACCAAAAATTTTAACCAGTCATCGTTCTCACAACACTGAGGACCAGTCATTCGAAATGACTTCTCCATGCATTTTATGCATTGGTAAAAGCACTATGATGAAAAGTGTGATATGTTTTCAGGTATCTCCTATACTAATAGAGCCACATGCTCACCGGTTTGCCACATGATGTAGGCCTATGGACTGAACAAGAAACCACCAAAAATTTTAACCAGTCATCGTTCTCACAACACTGAGGACCAGTCATTCGAAATGACTTCTCCATGCATTTTATGCATTGGTAAAAGCACTATGATGAAAAGTGTGATATGTTTTCAGGTATCTCCTATACTAATAGAGCCACATGCTCACCGGTTTGCCACATGATGTAGGCCTATGGACTGAACAAGAAACCACCAAAAATTTTAACCAGTCATCGTTCTCACAACACTGAGGACCAGTCATTCGAAATGACTTCTCCATGCATTTTATGCATTGGTAAAAGCACTATGATGAAAAGTGTGATATGTTTTCAGGTATCTCCTATACTAATAGAGCCACATGCTCACCGGTTTGCCACATGATGTAGGCCTATGGACTGAACAAGAAACCACCAAAAATTTTAACCAGTCATCGTTCTCACAACACTGAGGACCAGTCATTCGAAATGACTTCTCCATGCATTTTATGCATTGGTAAAAGCACTATGATGAAAAGTGTGATATGTTTTCAGGTATCTCCTATACTAATAGAGCCACATGCTCACCGGTTTGCCACATGATGTAGGCCTATGGACTGAACAAGAAACCACCAAAAATTTTAACCAGTCATCGTTCTCACAACACTGAGGACCAGTCATTCGAAATGACTTCTCCATGCATTTTATGCATTGGTAAAAGCACTATGATGAAAAGTGTGATATGTTTTCAGGTATCTCCTATACTAATAGAGCCACATGCTCACCGGTTTGCCACATGATGTAGGCCTATGGACTGAACAAGAAACCACCAAAAATTTTAACCAGTCATCGTTCTCACAACACTGAGGACCAGTCATTCGAAATGACTTCTCCATGCATTTTATGCATTGGTAAAAGCACTATGATGAAAAGTGTGATATGTTTTCAGGTATCTCCTATACTAATAGAGCCACATGCTCACCGGTTTGCCACATGATGTAGGCCTATGGACTGAACAAGAAACCACCAAAAATTTTAACCAGTCATCGTTCTCACAACACTGAGGACCAGTCATTCGAAATGACTTCTCCATGCATTTTATGCATTGGTAAAAGCACTATGATGAAAAGTGTGATATGTTTTCAGGTATCTCCTATACTAATAGAGCCACATGCTCACCGGTTTGCCACATGATGTAGGCCTATGGACTGAACAAGAAACCACCAAAAATTTTAACCAGTCATCGTTCTCACAACACTGAGGACCAGTCATTCGAAATGACTTCTCCATGCATTTTATGCATTGGTAAAAGCACTATGATGAAAAGTGTGATATGTTTTCAGGTATCTCCTATACTAATAGAGCCACATGCTCACCGGTTTGCCACATGATGTAGGCCTATGGACTGAACAAGAAACCACCAAAAATTTTAACCAGTCATCGTTCTCACAACACTGAGGACCAGTCATTCGAAATGACTTCTCCATGCATTTTATGCATTGGTAAAAGCACTATGATGAAAAGTGTGATATGTTTTCAGGTATCTCCTATACTAATAGAGCCACATGCTCACCGGTTTGCCACATGATGTAGGCCTATGGACTGAACAAGAAACCACCAAAAATTTTAACCAGTCATCGTTCTCACAACACTGAGGACCAGTCATTCGAAATGACTTCTCCATGCATTTTATGCATTGGTAAAAGCACTATGATGAAAAGTGTGATATGTTTTCAGGTATCTCCTATACTAATAGAGCCACATGCTCACCGGTTTGCCACATGATGTAGGCCTATGGACTGAACAAGAAACCACCAAAAATTTTAACCAGTCATCGTTCTCACAACACTGAGGACCAGTCATTCGAAATGACTTCTCCATGCATTTTATGCATTGGTAAAAGCACTATGATGAAAAGTGTGATATGTTTTCAGGTATCTCCTATACTAATAGAGCCACATGCTCACCGGTTTGCCACATGATGTAGGCCTATGGACTGAACAAGAAACCACCAAAAATTTTAACCAGTCATCGTTCTCACAACACTGAGGACCAGTCATTCGAAATGACTTCTCCATGCATTTTATGCATTGGTAAAAGCACTATGATGAAAAGTGTGATATGTTTTCAGGTATCTCCTATACTAATAGAGCCACATGCTCACCGGTTTGCCACATGATGTAGGCCTATGGACTGAACAAGAAACCACCAAAAATTTTAACCAGTCATCATTCTCACAACACTGAGGACCAGTCATTCGAAATGACTTCTCCATGCATTTTATGCATTGGTAAAAGCACTATGATGAAAAGTGTGATATGTTTTCAGGTATCTCCTATACTAATAGAGCCACATGCTCACCGGTTTGCCACATGATGTAGGCCTATGGACTGAACAAGAAACCACCAAAAATTTTAACCAGTCATCGTTCTCACAACACTGAGGACTAGTCATTCGAAATGACTTCTCCATGCATTTTATGCATTGGTAAAAGCACTATGATGAAAAGTGTGATATGTTTTCAGGTATCTCCTATACTAATAGAGCCACATGCTCACCGGTTTGCCACATGATGTAGGCCTATGGACTGAACAAGAAACCACCAAAAATTTTAACCAGTCATCGTTCTCACAACACTGAGGACCAGTCATTCGAAATGACTTCTCCATGCATTTTATGCATTGGTAAAAGCACTATGATGAAAAGTGTGATATGTTTTCAGGTATCTCCTATACTAATAGAGCCACATGCTCACCGGTTTGCCACATGATGTAGGCCTAGCGACTGAACAGGAAACCACCAAAAATTTTAACCAGTCATCGTTCTCACAACACTGAGGACCAGTCATTCGAAATGACTTCTCCATGCATTTTATGCATTGGTAAAAGCACTATGATGAAAAGTGTGATATGTTTTCAGGTATCTCCTATACTAATAGAGCCACATGCTCACCGGTTTGCCACATGATGTAGGCCTATGGACTGAACAAGAAACCACCAAAAATTTTAACCAGTCATCGTTCTCACAACACTGAGGACCAGTCATTCGAAATGACTTCTCCATGCATTTTATGCATTGGTAAAAGCACTATGATGAAAAGTGTGATATGTTTTCAGGTATCTCCTATACTAATAGAGCCACATGCTCACCGGTTTGCCACATGATGTAGGCCTATGGACTGAACAAGAAACCACCAAAAATTTTAACCAGTCATCGTTCTCACAACACTGAGGACCAGTCATTCGAAATGACTTCTCCATGCATTTTATGCATTGGTAAAAGCACTATGATGAAAAGTGTGATATGTTTTCAGGTATCTCCTATACTAATAGAGCCACATGCTCACCGGTTTGCCACATGATGTACGCCTATGGACTGAACAAGAAACCACCAAAAATTTTAACCAGTCATCGTTCTCACAACACTGAGGACCAGTCATTCGAAATGACTTCTCCATGCATTTTATGCATTGGTAAAAGCACTATGATGAAAAGTGTGATATGTTTTCAGGTATCTCCTATACTAATAGAGCCACATGCTCATCGGTTTGCCACATGATGTAGGCCTATGGACTGAACAAGAAACCACCAAAAATTTTAACCAGTCATCGTTCTCACAACACTGAGGACCAGTCATTCGAAATGACTTCTCCATGCATTTTATGCATTGGTAAAAGCACTATGATGAAAAGTGTGATATGTTTTCAGGTATCTCCTATACTAATAGAGCCACATGCTCACCGGTTTGCCACATGATGTAGGCCTATGGACTGAACAAGAAACCACCAAAAATTTTAACCAGTCATCGTTCTCACAACACTGAGGACCAGTCATTCGAAATGACTTCTCCATGCATTTTATGCATTGGTAAAAGCACTATGATGAAAAGTGTGATATGTTTTCAGGTATCTCCTATACTAATAGAGCCACATGCTCACCGGTTTGCCACATGATGTACGCCTATGGACTGAACAAGAAACCACCAAAAATTTTAACCAGTCATCGTTCTCACAACACTGAGGACCAGTCATTCGAAATGACTTCTCCATGCATTTTATGCATTGGTAAAAGCACTATGATGAAAAGTGTGATATGTTTTCAGGTATCTCCTATACTAATAGAGCCACATGCTCATCGGTTTGCCACATGATGTAGGCCTATGGACTGAACAAGAAACCACCAAAAATTTTAACCAGTCAACGTTCTCACAACACTGAGGACCAGTCATTCGAAATGACTTCTCCATGCATTTTATGCATTGGTAAAAGCACTATGATGAAAAGTGTGATATGTTTTCAGGTATCTCCTATACTAATAGAGCCACATGCTCACCGGTTTGCCACATGATGTAGGCCTATGGACTGAACAAGAAACCACCAAAAATTTTAACCAGTCATCGTTCTCACAACACTGAGGACCAGTCATTCGAAATGACTTCTCCATGCATTTTATGCATTGGTAAAAGCACTATGATGAAAAGTGTGATATGTTTTCAGGTATCTCCTATACTAATAGAGCCACATGCTCACCGGTTTGCCACATGATGTAGGCCTATGGACTGAACAAGAAACCACCAAAAATTTTAACCAGTCATCGTTCTCACAACACTGAGGACCAGTCATTCGAAATGACTTCTCCATGCATTTTATGCATTGGTAAAAGCACTATGATGAAAAGTGTGATATGTTTTCAGGTATCTCCTATACTAATAGAGCCACATGCTCACCGGTTTGCCACATGATGTAGGCCTATCGACTGAACAAGAAACCACCAAAAATTTTAACCAGTCATCGTTCTCACAACACTGAGGACCAGTCATTCGAAATGACTTCTCCATGCATTTTATGCATTGGTAAAAGCACTATGATGAAAAGTGTGATATGTTTTCAGGTATCTCCTATACTAATAGAGCCACATGCTCACCGGTTTGCCACATGATGTAGGCCTATGGACTGAACAAGAAACCACCAAAAATTTTAACCAGTCATCGTTCTCACAACACTGAGGACCAGTCATTCGAAATGACTTCTCCATGCATTTTATGCATTGGTAAAAGCACTATGATGAAAAGTGTGATATGTTTTCAGGTATCTCCTATACTAATAGAGCCACATGCTCACCGGTTTGCCACATGATGTAGGCCTATGGACTGAACAAGAAACCACCAAAAATTTTAACCAGTCATCGTTCTCACAACACTGAGGACCAGTCATTCGAAATGACTTCTCCATGCATTTTATGCATTGGTAAAAGCACTATGATGAAAAGTGTGATATGTTTTCAGGTATCTCCTATACTAATAGAGCCACATGCTCACCGGTTTGCCACATGATGTAGGCCTATGGACTGAACAAGAAACCACCAAAAATTTTAACCAGTCATCGTTCTCACAACACTGAGGACCAGTCATTCGAAATGACTTCTCCATGCATTTTATGCATTGGTAAAAGCACTATGATGAAAAGTGTGATATGTTTTCAGGTATCTCCTATACTAATAGAGCCACATGCTCACCGGTTTGCCACATGATGTAGGCCTAGCGACTGAACAAGAAACCACCAAAAATTTTAACCAGTCATCGTTCTCACAACACTGAGGACCAGTCATTCGAAATGACTTCTCCATGCATTTTATGCATTGGTAAAAGCACTATGATGAAAAGTGTGATATGTTTTCAGGTATCTCCTATACTAATAGAGCCACATGCTCACCGGTTTGCCACATGATGTAGGCCTATGGACTGAACAAGAAACCACCAAAAATTTTAACCAGTCATCGTTCTCACAACACTGAGGACCAGTCATTCGAAATGACTTCTCCATGCATTTTATGCATTGGTAAAAGCACTATGATGAAAAGTGTGATATGTTTTCAGGTATCTCCTATACTAATAGAGCCACATGCTCACCGGTTTGCCACATGATGTAGGCCTATGGACTGAACAAGAAACCACCAAAAATTTTAACCAGTCATCCTTCTCACAACACTGAGGACCAGTCATTCGAAATGACTTCTCCATGCATTTTATGCATTGGTAAAAGCACTATGATGAAAAGTGTGATATGTTTTCAGGTATCTCCTATACTAATAGAGCCACATGCTCACCGGTTTGCCACATGATGTAGGCCTATGGACTGAACAAGAAACCACCAAAAATTTTAACCAGTCATCGTTCTCACAACACTGAGGACCAGTCATTCGAAATGACTTCTCCATGCATTTTATGCATTGGTAAAAGCACTATGATGAAAAGTGTGATATGTTTTCAGGTATCTCCTATACTAATAGAGCCACATGCTCACCGGTTTGCCACATGATGTAGGCCTATGGACTGAAAAAGAAACCACCAAAAATTTTAACCAGTCATCGTTCTCACAACACTGAGGACCAGTCATTCGAAATGACTTCTCCATGCATTTTATGCATTGGTAAAAGCACTATGATGAAAAGTGTGATATGTTTTCAGGTATCTCCTATACTAATAGAGCCACATGCTCACCGGTTTGCCACATGATGTAGGCCTATGGACTGAACAAGAAACCACCAAAAATTTTAACCAGTCATCGTTCTCACAACACTGAGGACCAGTCATTCGAAATGACTTCTCCATGCATTTTATGCATTGGTAAAAGCACTATGATGAAAAGTGTGATATGTTTTCAGGTATCTCCTATACTAATAGAGCCACATGCTCACCGGTTTGCCACATGATGTAGGCCTATGGACTGAACAAGAAACCACCAAAAATTTTAACCAGTCATCGTTCTCACAACACTGAGGACCAGTCATTCGAAATGACTTCTCCATGCATTTTATGCATTGGTAAAAGCACTATGATGAAAAGTGTGATATGTTTTCAGGTATCTCCTATACTAATAGAGCCACATGCTCACCGGTTTGCCACATGATGTAGGCCTATGGACTGAACAAGAAACCACCAAAAATTTTAACCAGTCATCGTTCTCACAACACTGAGGACCAGTCATTCGAAATGACTTCTCCATGCATTTTATGCATTGGTAAAAGCACTATGATGAAAAGTGTGATATGTTTTCAGGTATCTCCTATACTAATAGAGCCACATGCTCACCGGTTTGCCACATGATGTAGGCCTATGGACTGAACAAGAAACCACCAAAAATTTTAACCAGTCATCGTTCTCACAACACTGAGGACCAGTCATTCGAAATGACTTCTCCATGCATTTTATGCATTGGTAAAAGCACTATGATGAAAAGTGTGATATGTTTTCAGGTATCTCCTATACTAATAGAGCCACATGCTCACCGGTTTGCCACATGATGTAGGCCTATGGACTGAACAAGAAACCACCAAAAATTTTAACCAGTCATCGTTCTCACAACACTGAGGACTAGTCATTCGAAATGACTTCTCCATGCATTTTATGCATTGGTAAAAGCACTATGATGAAAAGTGTGATATGTTTTCAGGTATCTCCTATACTAATAGAGCCACATGCTCACCGGTTTGCCACATGATGTAGGCCTATGGACTGAACAAGAAACCACCAAAAATTTTAACCAGTCATCGTTCTCACAACACTGAGGACCAGTCATTCGAAATGACTTCTCCATGCATTTTATGCATTGGTAAAAGCACTATGATGAAAAGTGTGATATGTTTTCAGGTATCTCCTATACTAATAGAGCCACATGCTCACCGGTTTGCCACATGATGTAGGCCTATGGACTGAACAAGAAACCACCAAAAATTTTAACCAGTCATCGTTCTCACAACACTGAGGACCAGTCATTCGAAATGACTTCTCCATGCATTTTATGCATTGGTAAAAGCACTATGATGAAAAGTGTGATATGTTTTCAGGTATCTCCTATACTAATAGAGCCACATGCTCACCGGTTTGCCACATGATGTAGGCCTATGGACTGAACAAGAAACCACCAAAAATTTTAACCAGTCATCGTTCTCACAACACTGAGGACCAGTCATTCGAAATGACTTCTCCATGCATTTTATGCATTGGTAAAAGCACTATGATGAAAAGTGTGATATGTTTTCAGGTATCTCCTATACTAATAGAGCCACATGCTCACCGGTTTGCCACATGATGTAGGCCTATGGACTGAACAAGAAACCACCAAAAATTTTAACCAGTCATCGTTCTCACAACACTGAGGACCAGTCATTCGAAATGACTTCTCCATGCATTTTATGCATTGGTAAAAGCACTATGATGAAAAGCGTGATATGTTTTCAGGTATCTCCTATACTAATAGAGCCACATGCTCACCGGTTTGCCACATGATGTAGGCCTATGGACTGAACAAGAAACCACCAAAAATTTTAACCAGTCATCGTTCTCACAACACTGAGGACCAGTCATTCGAAATGACTTCTCCATGCATTTTATGCATTGGTAAAAGCACTATGATGAAAAGTGTGATATGTTTTCAGGTATCTCCTATACTAATAGAGCCACATGCTCACCGGTTTGCCACATGATGTAGGCCTATGGACTGAACAAGAAACCACCAAAAATTTTAACCAGTCATCGTTCTCACAACACTGAGGACCAGTCATTCGAAATGACTTCTCCATGCATTTTATGCATTGGTAAAAGCACTATGATGAAAAGTGTGATATGTTTTCAGGTATCTCCTATACTAATAGAGCCACATGCTCACCGGTTTGCCACATGATGTAGGCCTATGGACTGAACAAGAAACCACCAAAAATTTTAACCAGTCATCGTTCTCACAACACTGAGGACCAGTCATTCGAAATGACTTCTCCATGCATTTTATGCATTGGTAAAAGCACTATGATGAAAAGTGTGATATGTTTTCAGGTATCTCCTATACTAATAGAGCCACATGCTCACCGGTTTGCCACATGATGTAGGCCTATGGACTGAACAAGAAACCACCAAAAATTTTAACCAGTCATCGTTCTCACAACACTGAGGACCAGTCATTCGAAATGACTTCTCCATGCATTTTATGCATTGGTAAAAGCACTATGATGAAAAGTGTGATATGTTTTCAGGTATCTCCTATACTAATAGAGCCACATGCTCACCGGTTTGCCACATGATGTAGGCCTAGCGACTGAACAAGAAACCACCAAAAATTTTAACCAGTCATCGTTCTCACAACACTGAGGACCAGTCATTCGAAATGACTTCTCCATGCATTTTATGCATTGGTAAAAGCACTATGATGAAAAGTGTGATATGTTTTCAGGTATCTCCTATACTAATAGAGCCACATGCTCACCGGTTTGCCACATGATGTAGGCCTATGGACTGAACAAGAAACCACCAAAAATTTTAACCAGTCATCGTTCTCACAACACTGAGGACCAGTCATTCGAAATGACTTCTCCATGCATTTTATGCATTGGTAAAAGCACTATGATGAAAAGTGTGATATGTTTTCAGGTATCTCCTATACTAATAGAGCCACATGCTCATCGGTTTGCCACATGATGTAGGCCTATGGACTGAACAAGAAACCACCAAAAATTTTAACCAGTCATCGTTCTCACAACACTGAGGACCAGTCATTCGAAATGACTTCTCCATGCATTTTATGCATTGGTAAAAGCACTATGATGAAAAGTGTGATATGTTTTCAGGTATCTCCTATACTAATAGAGCCACATGCTCACCGGTTTGCCACATGATGTAGGCCTATGGACTGAACAAGAAACCACCAAAAATTTTAACCAGTCATCGTTCTCACAACACTGAGGACCAGTCATTCGAAATGACTTCTCCATGCATTTTATGCATTGGTAAAAGCACTATGATGAAAAGTGTGATATGTTTTCAGGTATCTCCTATACTAATAGAGCCACATGCTCACCGGTTTGCCACATGATGTAGGCCTATGGACTGAACAAGAAACCACCAAAAATTTTAACCAGTCATCGTTCTCACAACACTGAGGACCAGTCATTCGAAATGACTTCTCCATGCATTTTATGCATTGGTAAAAGCACTATGATGAAAAGTGTGATATGTTTTCAGGTATCTCCTATACTAATAGAGCCACATGCTCACCGGTTTGCCACATGATGTAGGCCTATGGACTGAACAAGAAACCACCAAAAATTTTTTTTTTTTTTTTTCCAAATAATCTTTATTGGATTTTAACAATTAACTGGGCAGGAATGGAAAAGGGAAAAGTGGGGATGCGGGGAGAGGGAAGGGGGGAGTGGAGGGGGGGCTGGAAGGAAGGGGGGGGAGAACGTGGGAAGACAGAAGGGGGAGAGAAGACACTTGAAGTAAGCGACAACAGGTAACCAAATTTGTCAAATGATAAAACAGCATTTGGAAGGTGAATAATTATAATTATATTTATAATACATTTGCTCACGAAAGAGGGGTAGACTCACGGAGCAGTCCTGAATTGCAGACACTTTAGATCAAAGTCCGGTTCGCTTTGTGCCAATTTCAACTGATAATTGCTACGGGAAGACTTCTTCCCAACGAGCCCATTTTTTCGAGCATTTTTTGAGGCTGTCATTATTTAGGGCGAATTTTTGCTCGTATGTTCTATGGAGGTCAATACGATCCTTGATCTCTTGGAATGATGGAGGTTTAGGCTTTTTCCAATTGTATGCGATGGCATTTTTGGTGATCAAGAGAATATTAATGACCAACGCTTTGAAAGGAAAGTGTGTGTCGCTTAATCCCACAGAGAGCAATGCCATCTGAGGAGTCAGGATGAAGTTTTTATTCAGAAGTACTCCAATCAAGCCAGAGATTTTAGACCAAAGAGATTTAATTTTGGGACAGCTCCAAAAGATATGGAGCAGATTGCCCCTGTGTCCGCACGCCCTCCAACAATCTGGGGAGGTATGACCCCCTATCATAGACAGTCTTGCTGGGGTGAGGTACCAGCGTGTGACTAGTTTGAAATAGGACTCTTGTAATGACATAGAAATGGAAGCTGAGTATGAGTGGACCAACGCGCTTTCCCATTCATCTGGGTCAATTATTGTCTGGAGATCTTGCTCCCATTTAAGCATGGAAGGGGATTTCGCGAAGTCTGAATCATGGTTGAACCAGCTATAGATATATCTGTAGCTCCAGAAAATATTGTGGTCAGGGTTACAAATCAGATTTATAGCCGCTTCAGAGAAGCTAGGCTTTTTTGATACGAATTTCTGACATTGATCCTTGAGGATCATGTACTCAAAAAACATAGCAGAGGGGACATTGTAAGTGTTTTTGAGAGAATTAAAAGGGATAAAATTTTCTCCGTCAAATATATGGGAAAGTTTTGTGATTTTGTAGTCGGACCATTTGGGGTTGACCATTTTGTTATGCAACTCAAATATATAAGAGATAGCCAGATTTTTCAGAGACTCGAATCTTTCAGTTCCTCTTTTGGGCCTAGCAAATTTGGACCATGCATTACTTATTGCAATAAAAATTGGGTGGGATTTATTACTAGAATTTTTTATATTCATGAGCTGGTTTAGGATCAATTTTCTAGGGGCTCTATCCAGGTTCAAAGATGATTCGATCTCCAGCCAGGCTGGGTGTTCTGATTTAGACCACCAGGAGCAACTTTGTTTAATCAGGTTTGTGTGGTAATGAGCCAAAATGTTGGGAAGGCCCATTCCCCCTGACGCTTTATTTCTGTAGAGAGTACTAATAGCTACTCTTGCTTTTTTCTTGTTCCATAAGAACTTGTTGATCAGAGTTTGGATGTTAGATAAGTAAGAGGTTGAGATAGGAACAGGGATGGACCTAAATATATATAGAATTTTAGGGATTATAAATGTTTTTACTGATAAGTTCTTTCCCCACCATGAGAGATCTCTCCCTGCAAAGTGGTTCAGATCAGTTGAGATAGTTTTGATTAAGATGTCAAGGTTGGTAGGGACGAGAGAATCTATATTTTTTGTGATTTTTATCCCCAGATAGGTGAAATCGCTAGTTGCCCAGCTCCACGAGGTTGCTTTTGATAATTCTTTGATTTGAGTGGGGTCGAGGTTAAATTGCATAATTTGGGATTTGGTTTTATTGATTTTGAAGTATGAGAGCTGGGAGAAGGTATCTAATAATTTTTGGGTAGCAGGAACAGAAACTATAGGGTTCGTCAGGGTCAGGATGACATCGTCGGCGAAGAGGCCGATTTTGAATTCTCTATTTTTTGTTTGGATGCCGGTTATGCTATTATCTTTTCTTATTGACTGAGCCAGAGGCTCCATCGCCAAAGCGAACAGCAAAGGGGACAGGGGGCAACCCTGACGTGTACCGTTTGTAATTAAAAAAGGAGATGAAAGGTGATTATTGGAAAAAACCCTGGCGGTGGGACCCGAGTACAGAGCCATGATTGCAGAGATAGAATTTGGGTTAAAACCGAATTGTTGTAGAGTGAGTTTTAAGTATGACCAGTTCAGACGGTCAAACGCCTTTTCTGCGTCCAGTGAGGCAAAAATTGAGGGGATTTTTTTTGAACTGATAAGCTTCATCAGGTTTATAATTCTTCTAGTTCCATCGCTCGATTGTCTGCCCCTGACAAACCCTATCTGATCGTTAACTATTAAATTCGGAAGGAAATTATTGATTCTATTTGCAATGATTTTGGAATATAGTTTGATGTCTGAATTGACTAAGGATATTGGCCTATAGTTTGGAAGATGGACTGGGTCGCCTTTGGCTTTGGGGATTAAGATGATTGAGGCCTCCAACATTTCTTTTGGGAACTTGCCAAGAGTTGCAGCAGAATTAAAGATTTTAGACATGTGTGGGGCTAGGATCTCACTGAAAGATTTGAAATACTCGTTGGTGAAGCCGTCCGGCCCTGGGGCTTTCAGAGATTTTAATTTTTTAATGTTTTCGGAAATTTCTTCAGGGGAGAACGGGGCGGTGAGTACATCTATGTTTTCCGGCGTTAGTCTAGGTAGATTAAGATTTGACAAGAATTTTTTAATATCAGTGTCCAATGGTTGTACTAGTTGGGGGTTCGAGTTGAGATTGTATAAATCAGAATAAAAGGCAGCAAACGCCTCCACTATGTCCTGCGGGTGCGTAAGCATGCGACCACCTGGGGGTACTATTTTTATGATCCTATTTTGGATCCTTTGCTTCTTCAATCTGTTTAGCATGAACCTGTTAGGCTTGTTTAGGGAGGTAAATTGTTTGAATTTTAAAGACCCAATTGACGCGTCATAAAAGGAGAAGATTATGGTCCTCAACTCCTGCCTAAGGGACATCAGTTCAGTATGTTGACTGGGAGAGTGGATGGTTGAGTTAGCAAGTTCTGTTTCCTTGATTTTTATTTTTGACTGTAACTCTTTTATTTTGGCCCTATTTTGCTTTTTTTCCCTAGCGGAAATTTGGATTAAGGCCCCTCTGACCACAGCCTTATGGGCGTTCCAGAGGGTGAATGGGTCAATTGAATCTGAATTATTCTCTCTAAAGTAATTTTTGATAGTCTGGTTTATTGCGTTTTTATGGACTGGATTACAAAGAATAGAAGAGTTGCACCTCCATGAAATGTGAGATTTGGATGCTGGACCGTAAGTTAGTTCTGCAGTGACAGGGGAGTGGTCTGAGATTGTTTTAGGAAGGATTGAGATTTTTCTAAATTTTGGTAGTGAAAAAATGTTGGAGATTATCAGGTCGATTCTAGAGGCGGAATGATGCACGTCAGAAAAGTGAGTGTACTCAATAGAGGTGGTGTTGAGACATCTGAAAATGTCATACATTTCATTTTGGTGGAGCCATTTGTTTAGGGTCAAATATTTATGCCTGTTTTGGGATGAGGAGTCGAGGTGGCCATCAGGAACCGCGTTGAAATCTCCCACCACTACTAAGTCACCCTTCTTTATTTCCAACACCTTTCTCATGAGCCTATCCAGAAATCTAATTTGGCCTTTGTTCGGGACGTATATGTTGACAATAGTGAAAGGATGGTTATTGATGTTACCGATTAGGATATGAAAATTTCCTTTTGAGTCCTTACATTCCTTGATGAGTTCAAATGATACATTGTGACTAATTATGGTCATAACACCGGCTTTCTTTTTGCTGCCACAAGATTCGAAAACCTGTGAGAACTTTCTATCTGTAAATTTTGGGTGATCGTTGGCTCTAAATTTGGTTTCTTGTATGCACATGATATCGGACTTTGATCTAACCAGTTCATTTTTGATAGAGGACCTCTTTCTCGGGATGTTAAGACCCCTAACATTATATGTCATTATCTTAAGAGACATGTTTGATTAAGGGTGGAGGGATATGAAGAAGTTATTCACCTGTGGATACCTGTAAGTAAATTTAGAAACTTATATAACAGAAATACACTAAAAAATTACTTTTAGTGTGCAGTAAGATCAAGATACAAAGTAAAACAACACACACTTGAAAACTTGACTTGTCCTCTCCGAAGAAACCCTCCAGTGGGTTCTTCGCTGCTCGGGGGAAAGTTCGTGAAAGAGCTCTGGATGGAACTTGAGGCATCCTCCGAGTTATAGAAAAAGTGGACAAAGGAATACAAAATTTTAATATAAACATTATGAACACTATAAACATTATGAACATTATAACATTGGTAACATCTTGGACCTTGAAACCCCCTACAAGGAATTATTTATAGGCAGCAGGTTAAGGTCATATCGTATAGATTACTCAGGGAAAGATAACACTTAAACTAAACTAAGTGATAGAAGAGATGAATCTTTCTCCGTCTTCAGGAGTACTGATGGGGATAGTTTTACTTTTGTATTGTACCAGAAGCTTCAGCGGGAACCCCCATTTATATGAGATTCCCATGTCTTTCAGAGAATTTGTCACTTTCTTAAAGGCTCTCCTACCCTCCAGAGTCTCTCTGGATAGATCCGCGAATAGTTTTAAGTTCTCAAAGGGCTCAGGGAACTTTTTCTCCACTTTGATAAAGTTTTGAAGCTGTTCTTTTATGTGGAAAAAGTGAATCCTAAGAATTGTGTCTCTAGGAAGGTCTGCAGCAACGCTTGAGGGCTTGGGCAGTCTATGGATCCTGTCTATTGTGAGCTCTTGGGGTGAAATGGATGGGATAACTTTTTTAATCAAGGATTGGGCGAAGTTGAGGAGTTTATCTGGGGTGACGTTTTCGGGGATGCCGCGAATTTTTACGTTATTACGTCTGCTTCTGTCCTCCAGGTCAGCCATTTTTAATCTGAGTCGGTTTACTTCTGACCTGAGATCTTTATTTTCGGCTGTATGCCTGGCCACAGTTTTCTCCAACCCCTTAATTTTTTCCTCCTGTTTTCCTAATTTTTCAGTGAACATCTCCATTGATTTATGTATCTGGCTAGAGTGTTTTTCAAAATTGAGGTGCATTTCCTCTCTGATTTGTTTGGTTATTATTTTCATATGAGCATCCATCATGCTCAGGAAATGTGAAGTAGAGTCCTCTAAGCCAGTTTGTGCATTTTTTGTTCTTCTTCTCACTGGGCTTGCGTTCGGAGAAAAATCTTCCGAGTCGTAGCCCGAGTAATCGGAAGCAACTTTTCTCTCATCCCCCCACTCAACTGGACCCGGCCTTTTTTTTGAAATGGACGTATCCATTTCTGTGTCCTTGTTGTGGTGTTGTGAAGGTTTGTTTTGGGACTTGTTACGTTGTACTGATTTGTCACCTGGACTGTTAAGAGGGGTCCTTGGGGACCTAGATCTAGATCTGGCCTTAACTGGGCTTATAACATTTACCAGATCTAGGGAGGGATTGCGACCTGATGAGTATGGTTTATTGGATTTTTGAGAGTTGGGCTGGGGGAGCTTTGAGATGTAGTTTTTGGCATTTGAGCGGCTCATTGTTACTGAGTAGTAAACTGATTATTAGAGAAATTTGGTGTTAGGGCTGTGTGACTGGCCGAATCCAATGCGCAGCAATATCACAAACACACGCAAGTATTTCACAGCCACTCTCTGGGCCAAATCAGCCCACCGATGCAACAAATATGCAGTAAGGAAATATTATCACTAGGAACTCTCACTGAGCCCACTCCCTGAGTCTATACAGGAGATTATATACACAGTTATGCGCTCCTTTAACCTTTAAGTAGTATAAAGAAGATATGGTAAGCTAAACACTCAAATGTAGCAGAGAGTGCTGAACGGCCGGTGAGCAATGAGTTAAACTGTGTGAAACTGAGTGAAAGTGAGACAGGAATTATCAATATATAGCAGTGTTTGCTGAGGGTATGGGCCAGTGAGTCAGATGTGGGCCCCTTGATCCCTGTCTCAGAGAAGTCAGTTTTTTCTAGAGATGTAGCAGAGCCGAGCGAGCTCTGTCTGGTACTATGTTAGACTATAAGAAATAACAGAATGTCACATATAATCCAGCGCTGGGCACAACAAATACAAAACAATATATTAACTGTGAATTCTTGTTTCTTCTTGTTCACTAACTCCCACTCCAGAAATCCTCATAGATTCCAGGAGGGAAAGGGTAAAATGCAGGGTGCTTGGTTGTACAAACAGGAGTTGCTGAGCAGCTTTCCCTAAGAGCTTGTATCTGGGAGCTGTGGGAATCCCAGGAATTTAGCTGTGTGGGGTTGAGTTCACAGGTGGTTAATCACTCCTCAACTCAGTTAGAGGTTAGCAGTAAATGTCAGACTCAGTAAAGACTGCTTAAGTGAACATCAGCGATGAAGGAGTTAGTTACCGGCTTTACCGGTGTGGGAGCCGCCGCTCAGTTGTCTGGTGCGGCTTAATGTGGCTCAGGGGTTCCCTCCAGGGAGCCCTTATGTTTTGCAGAGGGGGGGAGAGAGGGGGGGGGGGGGGGCCGTCCGAACGGCGTGCACAGCGATGTAAATATATATGCGTGGGGGGGCGCCCGGGATATCAGCTGCAAGTGCGGCGCTGAAGTTTGCAGGGTCAATACTGCAGCCGCACAAGGGTTAAGGTCTCTGAGTGCTGTGCCCGGGAAGTGAGAGGGGGAGCACAGTAAATCAGCCGCAGGTGCGGCGCTGCTGTGCTGCAGGCTCTTGCTGCAGCTATGCAGGGGTTAATCCTGCCGAGTGCTGTGCCCGGGAAGTGAGTGGGGGAGCCCGGTAAAACAGCCGCTGGTGCGGCGCTGCTGTGCTGCAGACTCAGGCTGCAGCGACACTGCTGATGATAAGTTCCGAGTGCTGGGGCCGGGACTGAGGGGGAGGGTGAGTCGCCAGGACGCGGTCACCTTACCCGATGCTGAGCGTGGATCCGCTGCTGTGTTCGCGCTTCTGCAGCGCTCCGGAGTGGGGAGGACCGCTGGAGGTCTTCAGTCTCTCCAGCGCGCCTGGCACAGCGCGGCTGAAGGGCTCTTTGCGAGCTGCTTGGCACCCGCCTTGTCGTCAGGGAGAGGTGGAGGAGGGGAGCGCACACCCGCGCCTTCCTCCCCGGGTCCCGGCGGCCGCGGGGAATAGATGCTGCAGCGTCCTCTGCTACTTCACTCAGCCCGCAGCTCCTGCGGGACTGAGGCTTGGGGCTGCAGAGGGGGAGAGGAGAGCGCACCGCAGCGCTCACCCTCTCCGGGTAAATGCTTCTCGGCGGCCGCTGTGTGCTGGTGCTGGGGCGGCTCTGACTGCTTCAGTCAGACCGCGCCAGCACTCGCTGCTGATCTCAGGCTCCGGCGGTGTGTGAAGCTGTGCGTTCTGCCCCCTGCTCGCCCGCCCTGCAAGGGGGAGGAGGGGAGCCCTTCGGACTGATGTTGAGCCCGACCTGCGGAGCCGCAGTGGATGGGTCCGGGCGAGGGGGGGATTCGTTTTCACAGCACCTGTGGGATTTGAGCCGAGGGGTCCAGCAGGGGGGCCCTCTTGTGTGCAGATCTTCTTTGCCCAGCAATAAGGGCTTACCGGGAGGCTTTGTGGTCAGGCCAAAGACATGGCCTCAGACATGCGGCTAGGCCCAAAGCCTTCAAAGTCTTCAAATAGTGTCCGATTTTGACAATAAAGGTCTCCAAATGACCCCGATAGTCTTGGGAGTCAGTATCCACTGCCCAAAGGTGAGAAAAAACTATTTAGATTGTAGATGTGTGCCGATTTAGAGGATGCCTCCTCAGAGCTCTCTGGCAGCACAACCTACACCATTGCTGCCTAGGCCACGCCCCGAAACCACCAAAAATTTTAACCAGTCATCGTTCTCACAACACTGAGGACCAGTCATTCGAAATGACTTCTCCATGCATTTTATGCATTGGTAAAAGCACTATGATGAAAAGTGTGATATGTTTTCAGGTATCTCCTATACTAATAGAGCCACATGCTCACCGGTTTGCCACATGATGTAGGCCTATGGACTGAACAAGAAACCACCAAAAATTTTAACCAGTCATCGTTCTCACAACACTGAGGACCAGTCATTCGAAATGACTTCTCCATGCATTTTATGCATTGGTAAAAGCACTATGATGAAAAGTGTGATATGTTTTCAGGTATCTCCTATACTAATAGAGCCACATGCTCACCGGTTTGCCACATGATGTAGGCCTATGGACTGAACAAGAAACCACCAAAAATTTTAACCAGTCATCGTTCTCACTACACTGAGGACCAGTCATTCGAATTGACTTCTCCATGCATTTTATGCATTGGTAAAAGCACTATGATGAAAAGTGTGATATGTTTTCAGGTATCTCCTATACTAATAGAGCCACATGCTCACCGGTTTGCCACATGATGTAGGCCTATGGACTGAACAAGAAACCACCAAAAATTTTAACCAGTCATCGTTCTCACAACACTGAGGACCAGTCATTCGAAATGACTTCTCCATGCATTTTATGCATTGGTAAAAGCACTATGATGAAAAGTGTGATATGTTTTCAGGTATCTCCTATACTAATAGAGCCACATGCTCACCGGTTTGCCACATAATGTAGGCCTATGGACTGAACAAGAAACCACCAAAAATTTTAACCAGTCATCGTTCTCACAACACTGAGGACCAGTCATTCGAAATGACTTCTCCATGCATTTTATGCATTGGTAAAAGCACTATGATGAAAAGTGTGATATGTTTTCAGGTATCTCCTATACTAATAGAGCCACATGCTCACCGGTTTGCCACATGATGTAGGCCTATCGACTGAACAAGAAACCACCAAAAATTTTAACCAGTCATCGTTCTCACAACACTGAGGACCAGTCATTCGAAATGACTTCTCCATGCATTTTATGCATTGGTAAAAGCACTATGATGAAAAGTGTGATATGTTTTCAGGTATCTCCTATACTAATAGAGCCACATGCTCACCGGTTTGCCACATGATGTAGGCCTATGGACTGAACAAGAAACCACCAAAAATTTTAACCAGTCATCGTTCTCACAACACTGAGGACCAGTCATTCGAAATGACTTCTCCATGCATTTTATGCATTGGTAAAAGCACTATGATGAAAAGTGTGATATGTTTTCAGGTATCTCCTATACTAATAGAGCCACATGCTCACCGGTTTGCCACATGATGTAGGCCTATCGACTGAACAAGAAACCACCAAAAATTTTAACCAGTCATCGTTCTCACAACACTGAGGACCAGTCATTCGAAATGACTTCTCCATGCATTTTATGCATTGGTAAAAGCACTATGATGAAAAGTGTGATATGTTTTCAGGTATCTCCTATACTAATAGAGCCACATGCTCACCGGTTTGCCACATGATGTAGGCCTATGGACTGAACAAGAAACCACCAAAAATTTTAACCAGTCATCGTTCTCACAACACTGAGGACCAGTCATTCGAAATGACTTCTCCATGCATTTTATGCATTGGTAAAAGCACTATGATGAAAAGTGTGATATGTTTTCAGGTATCTCCTATACTAATAGAGCCACATGCTCACCGGTTTGCCACATGATGTAGGCCTATGGACTGAACAAGAAACCACCAAAAATTTTAACCAGTCATCGTTCTCACAACACTGAGGACCAGTCATTCGAAATGACTTCTCCATGCATTTTATGCATTGGTAAAAGCACTATGATGAAAAGTGTGATATGTTTTCAGGTATCTCCTATACTAATAGAGCCACATGCTCACCGGTTTGCCACATGATGTAGGCCTATGGACTGAACAAGAAACCACCAAAAATTTTAACCAGTCATCGTTCTCACAACACTGAGGACCAGTCATTCGAAATGACTTCTCCATGCATTTTATGCATTGGTAAAAGCACTATGATGAAAAGTGTGATATG